>NC_091929.1:44255743-44428243 GCF_041260155.1 Ptychodera flava
AGAAAACATCTCAGATAACAGCAGTGTTCACTCTTAAGGCTTTATGCAGGCTATAACGAATATTCTGTTAGTCCATTTCATGCAAACATTTGTACACTTTGTGTACAATTGGACTTATTAGGTACTTCACTGTTGGCTTTCATCCTTTGAAAATGGCCAGATTGAGATTTGATGAAAGGCTACCGTATTGTAAGGATTGGACAGATTACTGTACAAAACATTCTTTATCCTCTGTTCAGTCTTGTACACATTCAAGTTAGGTGCGGAATCTCAATGGGACAAATAGATATTTGTTGAGATTTGAAAGACTGGTCCTTCACGTAGTGTTCTTGATACCAACGCACTCCTTTCAGTGCTCGACAGGCAAAGACGACTGATTAAGCACGTGGACGAGCGAATGATGATACAAACCTACGATATTCATTAAATAGGTCAAACTGACACGATGAAGGGTAAATCTAACCGCTTCTTAACCTCGAAAAGCTACTTACTTTGTGAAGCGTTAGAGAAAAATAGCCGTTGAATATAACTTAACAATGATAGGGTTCTCGGGTTAGCTTTTAAGTCGCGCACACTGCTAAAGTTTTAACCACTGCCGCAGTTATTGTAGCTTGGAGTACTGCAGACAAAACGAATGGTTCTAAATCTTCCTATAATGAACATCGCAATTTTTATATTTTAAGAGAAGCAACTATATTCATTTGAACACTGAGAAAGTTTTTATGAATTCGAAATCATTACATGTTCGCCAACCCAGGACATTACTGTATGTCTTTCTGTAAATTTATAAGAGATCTACAGGACACAAGTCTCTTTCTTTCACATCATTAAAATCAGCGTACAACTACCATATCATATTTGCCCTGAAAAATCATATGGTTCTCCATACTGGCACCTGACCTTGATTTTGATCCTTAATTATAATAAAGGAAGGTGTCTACGAATAATATTGTCACATTAACACCCCCTTCCTGTCCAACTATAATTTTGTATGATACCAAATTACATATAACAAATTAAACAACTGACGATTTCTTTGACTTAAAGTTAAGCGATATTTAGCGTGTCTTGTGTGTACGTGTCTCAACTTCTCAGATATTGTAGGGCTTTTGATTCCTACACTGATCTTCAACTGAGACACAGCTCATTGGCATCAAAACTAGTGAGACAGAAATACACAACAAAAAGACTCGTTAGGACTTTCACAAAGTTCTACGGTCGATATGACGACATTGTGGCCAAATATGACACCTCGGTCACTAAAATGATTAGCGACAGCATTCCCGGCTTTGACTTGTTACAGTGATTCATATCCTGTATCATTTCATACAATATTTAGACAATTTTTGGACCAATCCTGACGGGTGTAGCATGCTAGCAGGGTACGCTTACTCATTCCGGACACCTGGTACCACCACTATCAGTGGTTCAGGATGGTCCTACTTAAATTTGTAAATCACAAATGTCCCATGGACCTGGTAATGTATTACCTTGAACGGAAATGATTATTGGACCAGTTTGATGTCATATTGGCTCTCCTAACTGGTATGTGTTTGCCTGTCCATTGTGTCAATATCTATAGGCTATTTAGATAGAGTAAAAATGGATGCATACATCGTGTTTGTGATCGGCAAAAACTGACAACTTAATGTTCGTAAAGTTTTTCTTGGATAATTCATGCAAATGTGGATTACTGATGTCAGCATATGCTTTAGCATACGTCTTCATTTCTGCTGTATCAGATTCGATCAGCTACAGAAAAAAACATTACAAGGTGCGCAGCGGAATTGTGGAAAGAGACAAAACTCTTCAGCTTTTGATGATGGCAATTTTTATTTCTTAGGATCCTTGCAATAATAGTTCTATTATGGTAGTACGTGCCTCAAAAGTGAAATAAGCTTACTTTAACTTTTGCTCAAATTTTTCTCAATGAAACTTTCAACCATACTCGTTCCGAATCAAGGAAAGAAACAGGGATAACCGTGCAAAGTTTGGGGGTAGAGAAACAAATTACCTGACATTTACTGATACTTCGAATTCAAAATAGTCTCCATCCCTGTGTTAACTCTAGTAGCACAAATAAAATTTTCTATAAAAAAAACTGAGACGGTTAAATTTTTTCTCACTCCAGATGTTTTAAAATGAGCCGGAGAAGTGACGGTTCAGAAAAGAAATGGAAAGGTTTGAGAGTTTAAATATCTGTGGCACATTCTTAAAACAGTAAATTCGGTGAAACGTTTTACAGATGTTGATCTCACAGAGATATGTTAAGAAGGAATATTGAATGCTGTGGTTGCTTGTCAGTGACTTTATGAATAAGAAGAAATGCGAAAATTAATTCCTGTTAGAAATTGGATATAATCAATTCAAGCATTGATCTTGAATTACAAATATACTAAGCCATACTAAGCGTTGATTTTTACCAGCCTGATATATATTGTTATGGCAACGGTTCATCACGCAGACTCATTAACACTTGATCAAGGCCCTGTCCCAACATGCTGTCTTGCCTACAAGGATAATCCCACACAACAGATACCTGGCATTGTGATGTATTGTTTTGCCTCTAGGATCCATTTGTCAGAATTTACCGAAAGTGTTGTCATGGTGTCATGCATATGTAACCGTATTTGCAATAAACTGTATCTAAGTAAAATCGGTGAAACATGACGCAGATAGTTATTGCTCAGATGTAATTGAAACGAAGAACATTTGGAACTGTCTTAATAAAAATGTTGCTTCACATTTAACAACATTTCGTGACTGGTCCTCCTCATTGAATAACTTTAAACAATGATCAATTTTGATAAAGTTACTTAACATAGTGACACATGATTGTATACTAAAAGACAATGGTATATGCAATGCATATTACTACGCTATGTGCATATTTAAACAACTTTCTCACGAATGAAAATATTCAGTTACATTGTAGGAAATGTGTCAATATATTGTAATGTTAACACTGGAAACCCTTTACTTTTATAAAAATTATTTTCTGCAAAATGCAGCAAGTGATATACTGCATTAAATTTAATTGAGACCTTAGGCTTGTGTCTGTAAATCGTTGGTAGTATATGTGACATAGTGCTATGTCATTATTATTCATGAGCTGTTATTACTATTCATGAGGCCATGTATATCTGTCCACGCCTCTCGTGTATTGGTCAGGCTAGAGCTCTCCGTTAGCTGGTAATCACTCTATGTACTGTAGCATAAAGCATAATTGAATAAAGTAGCATATTTAGATTATAGTACTCGCTGCCTCAAGTCTTCCTTATATCCCTTCAACATCGGAATACCAGCCTTGCCGATCCCGACCCGGGATCCCGACTCGCTACCAAGTGATCGACAATACCATCACAACGCCGGTCACGTCACTGTATACTTGTTCTGTGTTGTTGTGTTGATGTGGTGTGTGTGTGTGTGTGTGGGGGGGGGCGCGAGCATGCATTCATGATACCATTAGAATACGTCTACGTTAGCAAATTGTCTTTGTTTTTGTGAAAGCTTAAAGCCCCCTTCAATTATCAGATTTATCTAATATAAATATTATTTACTTGATGAACTATTCAATGGAAAACAAAAGAATAGCAAACTGTTAATGGGCTATTGACATGGTCGCTAATGCAAGAACCTGGAATTGAGAAGGGCGCCGTTAAAGAATAATTGCACATATATGTTTTGAAATCTCGCAAGCAACAGAACAATCGCAAAGAACGCATGTAAGATGTCGCCCGAGTCCTTAAACATTTTAAACAAAACTGAGGGCTCATTTGTGTACTGTTTACCGAATCATGATTTTGTCAGCAAGATTATCTATCTGTCTATCTATCTATCTATCTATCTATCTATCTATCTATCTATCTATCTATCTATCTATCTATCTACCTATCTACCTATCTATCTATCTATCTATCTCTCTATCTATCTATCTATCTATCTATCTATCTATCTATCTATCTATCTATCTATCATACGATATCTATCTATCTATCTATCTATCTAGTAACCTGCCTTCAGCACACGAAAAACATCACCAAACATATGAGTCAGAATACGTAAAGATAACTTTCGACGCCAAAGGTTGGCCTTTTTTACTTACGTCTATACACTCTCTGGTCGCAACATATGTTTGTCCAACCCCTGTAACAGCTACAAGAACTCTCGAGTGGCACCCCGTGGTCATGGCAACCAGGATTGTTACAAGACTGCGACTCGCTCAGCGAATAGGGACAGGATCCACCACACGAAGCACCAACCGTGACCCATCGAGTTCTTGTCTGTACACCAGCAGTACCACAAGGAACAGAGCATGCCGACCAAGAAGACCAGGCACTCACTTGACTGTTGGCTGGATGGCATGCACGTCGACGTCGACGTCTCCATGAATCTGTCACTAAAGGTCCAAGGACGAACATTTACCAATAAAGGGTTTTATCATAAATTTAATTAGCTGGTAGACAATATCGGAGACAAAGTTACTGAAGTTAAGATTACGGTTAAACAGTT
The DNA here is from genome assembly GCF_041260155.1 of Ptychodera flava. Taxonomy (NCBI): domain Eukaryota; kingdom Metazoa; phylum Hemichordata; class Enteropneusta; family Ptychoderidae; genus Ptychodera; species Ptychodera flava. The sequence continues at coordinate 44,260,256 of NC_091929.1, forward strand.
GTCGGGAGCTACAAATTTTCATCTTATTCACCTACAGTATGCTCCCCGAAGACAGTGGCAAGTATGACCGTAAACTCTTGAAGGAATTTACAAATGAACAACATCGGAATTAGAAGGAAGGCCAACATGCCATCTATTTTCCAACTTTGAAGTTTTAAAGGATTTGACAATCTTTTCAATACCACAAGAAAATATGCTTTGGGTTTCTTGCAAAAATCAGAGATACTTCCATTTTTACGGTCCAGGAATAAAGCTAGTAAGCAGTCTGAATATGAACATATCAACATATCCAAACGTCATGAACATGTGAGAATAGAAATAGAAAGTGGGGATTAGGAAACAAAAGTGTGAAAACCGAGGAAGAATATTATGTCACGGTCCAATTATAGCCATGAAAGTAAGAAAGAATGCCAGGCGTAGTTTGAAACACTTAACACACCTTTCCAAGGAGAGCACGACAGGTTTTTATAGGAATGGACTCATCGACCGTAAAATAAAAACATATTGAACTGTTCATCATAGCAGAAGTGGTAACATTCTCAAGACATATTTTATTGGCGCGATCAGATGTTACTTGCACCGGCTCTTGATAACTACCCAAAAAGCATGTAACAGGAAAACAGGCCGTTCGATCTGTACCTTTCAGTGTTCTTGATTAAACTGTTTGCTAAAGGTAATTTTCCATAAATGTAAAATAGGTACTAAATTGACGTTAATGATTAAAAACATGGCGAGCGCTAGTTGAATTCTGGTGTTCTCTTTCTGAAACTTATCATTCAGGATTATAAGCGTAAAATATGAAAGTTCTTTTTCTTACTGCAAAATCGTAAAAACGTCAAGAGTTTATAGTTTATAGTTAGATAATTTCAGGTTTGTGCATGTCAACACAGATTGAATATTATAATTCTTTGGTCTACCTTCTGATTTTCCTACTGACTTTGACAACCATTGCTAAAATTTCACGTTCTACAGCAGTACAAGATAAAGGTGCAACGTATATGGATGATTAAAAAACGGTAGAGAGCTTCAACAGCCTTCCTTTGTGAAAGCCGATACAGGCATCGTAGGCTGTAGATTGAAGTCAAGTGCATTTTCACAAGTAGACCATTGCACCTTACATAGAGAAATGGTTGCTCCACTGTATAGAGGTATACATATTCCCCTTCGCTGAGACAAAAACATAACATTCAGCTTACCAGACCTACCTACAGTACTGCTTACCTATCTTCCTACCTACCTATCTACACACATACATACATAGAATGATAAATACAGGGACAGATTTAAGTTTTATCGATTTTCTGGTGGATTATTTAAGATGGTAAAACTGACAGACTAATATACATACTGACACATTCGCAGTCGCTTGCACAATACCAGTAATGCCCCGCTGAAAAAGATTAATATATTCGCCTCGTCATGACTCGGACGACAGTGCCTAATCTGAAATGTTGTAGAGCATACTGACGGTTAAGAGGTCGTTCGGATTTCAAATAAGTGAAATAAGGCCAAGAAAAATAAAAAGTTTGTTTCTCATCCTAGACATACTGCTAAAATGATGCGGTGACGCGGGTTTTCTTCTCTTATTTTTTTTTATTCTTCAGCCAACAAGAACGCATATGAAAACAACATGGGAATGCAAGCAAATGTAAATGTACAGCAGTGTTGCTTTAGAATTTTTGTATATCAAGTTCTGCGGTTTGACTTTTAGTGCAGCAATGCACAGTTTTGACAGCTTGATATAACAGTGACATATGTGTACAGTTCTGAATGGAATGTTAGTGTCAGTTATTTTGTTTACATTTATGTTTTATGCAGCACTGTGTTATGCACTATTTATGTGTTGTTTTGGTTTTTTCATTTTATTTCCCCGTGAGCAGAAAAAAAGGTTGACGCACCGGGTCTGAATTCACGCGCGCGAGGTTTAGAAACAAACTTTTTTATTTTTCTTGGCCTAACTCCCTGGTGCTGATTAAATGCCAACAAAAATACAGCATTTTGAGTTACTTATGTAGCAATTAATTTAAAGCAAGAGTTGGCAGTTTTATCGTACTTTCGTTTTTTACTTCGGCTTTGGATTCCAGTCATTAAGCAGCATAATCACTGCAGCGACACGCTAAGCCTGCACCAATTTTTAAGCAAACTTTGCGCAAATTCATAGTTATACAGGTGATCAATGATTTTGATTACATGCCATGGTTTCTTCTCCAATACATTACAGTTATTTCTGATGTTGTATGCCAGCCGAAGTTCCAAATAGCAGCAATGGTAATATAAAGCGGCATTTTTGGCCGCAGTAGTCTCAATTTTCACAAATCAGATGGATACACCGTTGTGGTCGAACTCAGAATGATTTTCTCAGTTAGGTCCCCAACATTTTGATAAATTTTGAGCAGACATAATTACACCGTTTCATCATGATTATTTTTTTCGCTTTCACTCATAAAAATGTCAATATAAAATAACCTAACCTGACATTTTCTGACAATGTCATCAATTTGGTAAGTTGCATATATTTCATTTTTGACACACACCAAGGTCCTAACTGGCTATTTCTCTAGTTTGTGTGAGATGTATGATAGCGTGTGTGCTAGCGTGAGTGCTTTACGAACTCTACGGCGAGTGGAGAGGGCGCAGTCAAAATTGTAACATCCTTAGCTCGGTTATTGAACCAATCTTTTTAGGATTGGGGATTTAGTCGAGCGGTTTGTCTGTTGTCCTCTGCGCTAGGTGATTGGGTGCCGTGCGTTGTGGGTTCGAGTCCCGGTTGATACCATCGTATTTCTCACTTTAGGCAAGTTGTCATGACGACTGATATAAACCTTGTGTGGACGATGTTTGTTGTTCGCATCCTGGGAAAATCATGTGCATCGGGAACATCATTACAAGAAGTAAATAGCCGCCAAACAGGCGTTTGTTGTTATGTTACTAATAGCCAAAGATGTTTATACCATCATCTGCCTAAATGACTATGTAGGCCTACCTCAAGTCTTGAATACTAACCAAGAATAATATTCACAAAATGCATTTCTTGTGGTTGAATCTCGGAAGTTTGTATTTCTTTCAAGAATGTGTTTGAAATTATCACAATGATCGCGGTACGAGTTTCGGAGCTTTATCACACTGTGAACTCATAAAATACGCTAACTTTCCTTCTGCACATGTCAAACTTCGCGCTAAGGCGGAAGTAAGATGCAGTTATTGTCAGAAGTGCAAAACTTTAAAAATTCACCGCAAGAGGATACACTTTCATGCGTAATGAAACTTGTAGTCTGCAAAGTCAATGATATAGTGTTGATCAAAATACGTACCTGCAGCAAAAACGGCGATGAAGACAAGGATCCGTTTCAAATTCATGCTGAAGAAACCTTCAGTGTGACTTCGAGGTTTATCCGCAACTCTATGGTTCCTCTTCCATCAACGCACTATTATTATTTGTGTTTATTCATTTCTATCCACTACGCTTTAGAGAACAATGTTTAACTACTGTTTGCAGATTCAAATGGAGTGACGTAATGTGTATTGTGTCTTTTATACTCGTGTTAGCCCTGGTATAAGAGCATTGAAGAGTCTCGTATCTTGGATTTCCTAGCGACCAGCTTTGGGCTAGAATAACGGACAGGGGTGCGGGTAAGTGTTCGATTGGAGAAAGTAGTTGTATGATCTGAACGACATTCCTGTTTGACGTTACTGGGGAAAGCGCCCTCACATTTGTGTATAATTTGCCGTATCACGGCACACTTTCTCTAGATATGGATTCTGACATACTTTCATCCTAGCTGCTACGTGCTTTTATATCTGATAACGTTCAATTAATTCACAATAATGCGAGATTTTAAAAATGTATCCTCGCTGATCGTCGGGGCGACGGTGAAGCTGGCGATATCTATTGAAATCAAGAGTACCTCAGTGCGTTAATGAGATCCCGAAATGTTTTTGAAATACGAGAAAGTGAACCGTAAGAATACAATAATATTGGATATTCTACATACAGACAGTTCCAACAAGATGAACACTGTGCATTTCAGAACGATAGTTTCGATTACAACAAGAACGCCTGGTAGTTTCCATAGGTATATATGTATATATAAGGTATATATATATATATATATATATATATATATATATATATATATATATATATATATATATATATATATATATATATATATATATATAGTGGTGAATGAAAAGTGACACATGCGGGACTCGAACCCACACCCCCCGTAGACATTACGGATGCTCTACCAACTGAGCTAATGGATCAGTCGGTCCAATGTGGGCGGTCCTGACTCTTAGATAGGGCTTTTCATTCGCTGTGCGTTGATGGTGAGTAAGGCGGCTAAACTCATCACCTAACCTTTCAACCTAAGGATCCCGCGGGATTCTACAGGGCCTCGCACACAAGTCACCAACTTAGGAATCAGTTATTGGTAATGAGGATCAATCTTATGAATGATGCAAAGCCAGAGAAGGGTAAATTTGAAATGACTCACCATACGATTTTTTTATATGAAATATAGTGGTGAATGAAAAGTGACCCATGCGGGACTCGAACCCACACCCCCCGTAGACATTACGGATGCTCTACCAACTGAGCTAATGGCTCAGTCGGTCCAATGTGGGCGGTCCTGACTCTTAGATGGGGCTTTTCATTCGTTGTGCGTTGATGGTGAGTAAGGCGGCTAAACTCATCACCTAACATATATATATATATATATATATATATATATATATATATATATATATATATATATATATATATATATATATATATATATATATATATATATAATATATTATATATATATTATTATATATATCCGGGAGGGCACATTGTATACATTTTATATATATATATATATATATATATATATATATATATATATATATATATATATATATATATATATATATATGTATATATAGTGGGCGCATTTACATATATAGTGGGCGCATGGAAAGTTAGGCTTATGCAGCTGTCAATTCAAATAATGTTCCCTGACGTATGTGAATATTTGTAATATATTGACAAATTTTTGCCGTTTGCTAAATCTGAACACGTAGTAGGCCTAGACTGGAAAATTTGCTGAAGCCGCAAATCCTAGATTTGTCTGGCACGGCAGATTGGTTATAAGCCTTATGGCTTTCACAAAAGTAACTTTCATCAACATATCAAAATTCACCTGGAATGAAAATAGCTGTCAAATAAAGCGATAGAATACAAAACTATAAAGACTCCCGCCACCTCTACATCGCCCGGATTAGAGGGGTGGTTCGCCTAATTTGTATCAATTTTGTCTGAGTCTAGCAATAGCTGAATAGAAATTCCGTTCCTTTGATTTATAATAATGTCTCAACCCCTGGAAGTGATATCAATAAAAGGGCCGAGATTCATCAATTGTCAGTGCAATCCCGGTTTGGTCAGAACTGTGAGTATTGTGAGTATACAGGGGGAGTATTGCAGACTAGTTTTATTACTTCTTCGAATGTTTATCTTTTTACAGCGATGAGAGCCGACACAGCCTGATTACTGTTTTATTTTTATTGTCTTGATTTGTGTCTAACTTTGAATCCGCGTTCGTATCAGCATAAGTTAGAGGAACGCTTTAAGCTGCCCAAGAAACTACCACTGTTCATATCAATTGTTTCTGCGCTATTTGTAGAGGACATTTTTTCATTCAATCTTCAAACTGCTGCCATAATACCGAGTTCCTCAGCTTGTAGCCTGTATCTATGTCTAATGTTACTGTTGACAGCTAAATCCTAGTCCGAATAACGATTTAAAGCACAACAACCACATGGCTGGAAGTTTTACGTCATAAAACTAGTTACCTGTTGTAATTTAAATCTACAGGTGGGATTTTGACAAAACTTTGACCGTGACATAGAAATTTGTAACTTTAATACAGGCAAATAACAAACAGAACGGAGACATTACTATTAGCAGTTTGGACTTTTTTCTTTCAATGTCATCTCTAAAAATGCATGCTAAGGCCAAGAAAAATAAAAAGTTTGTTTCTCACCCTAGACCTAATGATGCGGTGACGCTGTTTTTTTTCTTTTTTTTCTCTTTTTTAATTCTTCAACCAACAACAACGCACAAAAATTATGAACATAATATAGGAATGCACGCAGAGATAAATGCAGAGCAGAGTGATGCTTTAGTATTTTTTCATAGCAACAGTTTTGTGGTTTGACTTTTAGTGCAGCGACGCGCAGTTTTGAAATATGTGTACAGTTTTGTGTCAGTTATTTTGTTTACAGTTCTGTTTTATACAGCACTGTGTTATGCACTATCGTCGCGTACTTTTGCGGATTTTTTTTTCATTTTATTTCCTAATGAGCAATAAAAAAGGGTTGACGCGGCGGGTCATAATTGACAATCGCGAGGATGAGAAACATACTTTTTATTTTTCTTTGCATAATGTGTATTTCATGGTTACGTCTAGATTTCCGACAAGATACATTTTAATCAGCGTAAAATTGATTTACTGTTCAATCTGTCGATCCTTAGCGAGCAGCAATATCATAAAAATTGAACATAGTAAAAAATCACAATATCATTGTTGTGGGTTTTAGAAGTTTTTGAAAACGTGCTTACTCCTTAGTTATAGTTCAAAGGAATATAGACCAATGTATGCGATTGCAAACGTCATCATGTTCAGAGACGTTCATTACATTGAAAAAGTCCTCAAAAATGACATACTCTTTAAAATTTGTCGATTTCTTGCGATTTTTTCGCATGATTGTGAGGTCTCATAGCGACTGTTGGCATGAAAACAATATTTATGCCCAAAGTCCTTCTATAGTATAATGTGATATATAGTAACTAATGTCAAACAAGTATTGCTGTGTACGGATTTGGTTTAATTTTAGTTCCATATCTAATTTGTTCAGATATTTCATCGAACATATTTTTTGGATACCTTGGTTGTACTTTTCTTATGCCTACGTCGATACAATTTTACTGACATGGATAAGGGATGGCGTTCCACCGACTTCCTCTCAATGTTTCCCGATTCCCTAACTCTCATGACTAGATGCCTAACTCTCATGACTAGATGCCTAACTATCATACCGAGATGCCTAACTCTCATGTCCCGATTCCCTAACTCTCATGACTAGATGCCTAACTCTCATGACTAGATGCCTAACTATCATACCGAAATCATTTTGTAACACAAAGCCAAAGACTAAAATTATATATGAACAAGTTTTAGGCAGAAAAGAAATTATTAAATGATAATATCTTTTACCGAAATATAGAATTTGAATCAAGATATCTGTGAAATGAACGACTCAGATTTCCCCCTTCCAGTGTCCTACGGCGATGATTGTGATGAATATTTTATGCCCTCTTGCAAGACATTCTGTGCCGGTTTTTTTGTAATCTACCTTTACAGAAGTTGCTCCTCTCCAATAGTGAAACCAACTATTTTGTTGTGGAAATAATGAACTTTATAATTAAAACTTCACTCTCCATTCAAAATTACAAAGTCAATAAAACTCCTTTGGAACACCCTAGCAATCATGTTGCACTAACAGGGAAAGCGAAGTTCAGAGTATATATTGCTTATACACAGTCCCTCGGCCCACTGTGTATTCTGTGACAGAACCCAATGGTGAGACACACTATAGGAAAAATAGCGAGACTGGAGAGAAAGTGACGCTTTTTAGTAATCAGTGAGAATCTCTTGTTATTCTCACTGCTGTCGGTGAGAAATTTTTTAAATCCCCACTGGTGAGCTGTGAGAAACGCACTCCTTGGTGAGAATCAAGTATGATAACATATTCTCGTCTTTGCGACCGGAAATGCTCACCAAACACAGTGACAATGCTTATTTTCACAGTGATAATGTATCATACTCATCATTTACTGGTGAGAATCAACCATACTCATCCATTCTCGCGAGCCAGAGCAACAATTTCCGCTCCGCTGACCTACGCAAAAGCGCTGAGCTTTTGCCGTAAAGAGGCGCGTGGTTTACGACGATGGACTCACCATTCATTGGTGAGAGTCAGTAAGACTTGTTGCTTACTGGTAAGAATCAATCTGGTTTAATGTCACCAGTGAATAATGAGTGTAGTTCATTCTCACCAATGAACTGTGAGTCTGGTTGCAACAGTAAATGTTGAATATGATACATTCTCACAGAGAAAATTACCATTCTGACTAGGTTTGGTGAGAATTCCCAGTTTAACCGGTGAGAATCAGTTACTATTCTCACTTTTGCCAGTGAGAATAACAACGATATTCTCACCAATGGCGAGAAAGCGTCACTTTCTCGCTCCAGTCTTGCAATTTTTTCCTATATATAGTGACAGTGCAAGCCCGAAGTATTAGGGATATTTGCATAAGGGCTTGTGGTGTGTTCTGCGGCCGTCCCCGCACGGTTATCTTTGAAATGAATGACCAAGGTTTGCCCTTCAGATGTTCTGTGGTGATGAATATTACATGCCCTCTTGCAAAGCTATCGGTTCAATTTTTGCTTTATCATCAGCATGTATGTGGGCCATTTATTGAAGTATTTACTGTTTAAATACAGAAGTTTAGATATTCAACCTTGACTGCACACTCAGTCTCAGAGTCAACAGCTTATGTATTGAACATCCCGGAAATCATGTTGCTCTAACTTGGAAAGTGAAGTTGAGATGACATAACTGATCAGTGTGTAAGATATTTTCCCAGCTTGCTGTAAAGGATTGCATCTGGGTGTTATCTTGTACTGTTAAACATATGTAAGATGTCGGACAGACATACCGAAATGAGGAAGCATGCTAAAAAACAGGTAATCTCGATCATTGTGATCAAGGTGAAACAAACTGAAATGTAAAGTCAGAGGTTCTTCTTCATTACAGATGTTTATGTGACTGGGAATTATGTAATATATGGCGATGCGACCAGATTTAGACTTGAACAGCAACTCATTTGGCCCCGGGTAATTGAATAAAAAGTGAACTTGTTACCAGTATTTTCTTCAAAATATGGATCTTAAAAGTTTGGATTCGGTATATGTCTACAGGACCAACAGTTTTCATGAAAAATTTGAAGTTTTCAATATTCATGGTCTGTATGACCAGTAACCTTTTGTAATTTTGAACAATGCTGAACACACAATCTATTGGTTTTCATAGCATTAACTGCTAGTGTCTGTAATTGAGAATTTGATCACAGGAAAAACTGCCGCAGAACAGATTTCACTGTTTTCAGAAGGCTGTTAAAACGCCTTTCGGTTCCCCTTTATAAGTTTATTTCAAATGAGATAACAAGACTGTTACAGGCAAGAATGTTCAGCCAGTTTACAATAATCACAAACACTTCGTTCATGTAGAATTTTAAGTTTTATTAGAACCAGAATTATATTTACTTCCATAAGAATTACGAAATTTAAATTTGACCTGACGAAACTCTGCTCATCGAGTTATAGATTAGCTATTGGAGCTGGAAGGCATTCCTAACCTTAAGTTAAAATGAGTCAGTTGTAGAAGATGAATGTCATTTTGCACTGCTCTGTCCTTTATATGAGCACAGTATAATGGATCTACTTCCGGAAAGAGTTCGACTATATCCCAAATACAATAAGTTTATTGCCCTATTCAGTATATTCAGTATAAGTTGTCAATTATTTGTACACCAAGCATTCAAACCTCGAGACAATTTTCTTTCTTTTTTTTATTAGTCCATCATCCAACGGCGTTAGCCCAATTACAGGATGAGGTACACATAACCCACTAACCCCCAATGGAGCAATGATGAGTAAAGTGCCTTGCTCAGGGGCACAACACCGTGCTAGAGTCTCGAACTCACCGTCCTCAGACAGTGAGTCCATTACTCTGGACATATCGGGTCTTGAACCGGGTCTCGAACCCACCATCCTCTGATAGTGAGTCCGTTGCCCTACCCACTGTTCCACGGTGCCTCCTATTTTGCAGTTAAATAGTTAAAATGGTATTGTACATTCCCTGTACATTAGGTTTTCTTAATTTCTTTCAAATATCTGTTTCATGTACGTTACTTGGTTGCGATGGGGTGAGGGCCAAGCATTTGCATTAAGATTACAAATTTCTGTTAACAACACGAACGGCCGACATACGGCACGCAGTCATACGGAGCTCTCACAAACGCTGTATTTATCGTTTTGATTGACATTCTGGGTATTCTGGATTAAATATTCCATAGAATTAGTCGCTTGGTAGAAAAAAGCGTATGGCTAGGATATCAATTCAAACTTATTTACATATATATTGCATTCCAGACATATGAAAGGTTACATGCTCTGCGAGTTCAATGAAGCACAGGTATACATACACACACTCTACACTACCGGGCACAAACACAACCAAATCAATCAATAAGTCACTAAATTAGGCTACAGATAGGCCTGTAGCGGATTAATCCATCGTGGTAAACCACGCGCCTCTTTACGGAAACAGCTTAGTGCTACCCCTTGATTTTTGCGGAGGTCAGCGGAGCAGAAATTATGCTCTGGCTCGCGAGAATGGATTAATCGTGAAATTACTTTTGTACTGATTAATTATCTATTCATTCTATATGAGCAAAGTTTTTGACGAAATGTCATTTGGCTTCGATGATCTTTGACCTCAAATATGCATATCAAACTATAAATCACTAACCACAAGTTCTATACCCTTCATATTCGGCAAGATTGGGGATCTTATGGGGGCCACTTCCAGTGCCTCATTAATTATGCTCATATCTCATTGTCAGCTAGCCAATAGATAGAGGACTGATTTTGTGTACACAGGGAAAACTATGGTAGGAAAGTGTTTTGACAAAATTTCATGTGACCTCGATGACCTTTGACTTTGAAAATGCATATATGCCTATAAATCAGTAACCACAAGTGGTATGCCCTTCATATAACGGTATGATGGGGGACCTTATGATGTCACATCCTGTGCCTTATTAGTCGCCACGGACACCGTCCGGGGGGACTTATAGGTTTGGTCATGTCCGTGCGTCCGTCCGTTCACGCAGATATGTCAGACATGCCCTGGTCAATTTCTTTCAAACTTTGCACAAGGATAGTACCCTACCCCATACAGATGCACGTCGATTTGTTTCACAATGCGATCAAATTTGGCCGTGTTAGAGGACTTTTTAGTTTACACCTCCATAGACTCCCATGTATAAGGCAGTTCTCCATAGACTCCCATGTATAAGGCCAAGAAAAATAAAAATTTAGTTTCTCATCGTATTCATATTGCAAAAAGGATGCAGTGACACAGTTTTTAGTCCCCACGGATGAAGTCCAGGGGGCTTATAGATTGGGTCATGTCCGTCCGTTCATCCATCCGTTCGTCCATCAGTTCACGCAGATATCTCAGATATTTTGACAAAATGTCACGTGACCTCGGATACCTTTGACCTCAAATATACATATTTGTCCATAACTCAGTAACCACAAGTGCTACACCATTCATATATGGTATGATTGGACACCTTATGACGCCACATATTGTACCTCATTAATTATGCGCATATCTAATTTTGAGCGAGCCAATAGAGCTAGAGGTCTGATTTTTGGTATATAGGGATAACTTAGCAATACAATTTTTTGACAAAATGTCACGTGACCTCAATGACCTTTGACCTGAAATATACATATTTGTCCATAACTCAGTAACCACAAGTGGTACACCCTTTATATTTGGTATGATGGGAGACCTTATGACGCCACATACTGTACCTCATTAATTATGCGCATATCTAATTCTGAGTAAGCCAATAGAGCTGGATGTCTGATTTTTGTATATAGGGATAACTATGAAGTTTTTTGACAAAATGTCATATGACCTCGATGACCTTTTCGATGACGTTATGTCAATAAATAAGTAACCACAAGTGCTATGTCCTTTATATTTAGTATGATGGGAGACCTTATGACAACACGCGCTTTACCTCATTAATTATGCACATATCTAGTTCTGGGCAAGCGAACAGAACTAGAGGTCTGATTTTTGGCATATATAGATTAATTAGCAATACAATTTTTTTTCAAAATGTCACGTGACCTCGATGACCTTTGACCTTGATTATACATATATATGCATAACTCAGTAACCACAAGTTATATACCCTCCAATTTTGATAGGATATTAGACCTTAAGATGTCACATCTTGTACCTCATTTATTATGCGCATATGTATTTCTTGGCTGGCCAATACAGCTAGAAGTCTGATCTTTTTTTCCGATTTAGAACCATAACTTAGACATGCCTCATGTGTTTCAAATTGGGAACAACGACATAGACCTATGTGCCCATAGATCTCAACATATACACTCCAGTGATACTTCTTAATGACCATATTTCCCTACCCATCAAGACTAATACTCCTATTACAAGTGGGGACTATGTCATTGTCAATGACTTGTTAATTATGCACATGTGTAATTCTTGGCTAGCAAATAGAGCTAGAGGTCTGATTTTTGTACACAGGGATAACCATGGGAGGAACAGTTTGTGACGAAATATCATGTGACCTCGATAACCTTTGACCTCAAATATGTATAATATCCTATCAATCAGTAATCATAAGTTCTACTTCCGTCATATTCCGTATGATGGGGTACCTTACAGCACAAGAGGGTTATAAGATTATCACTCTGGTACCTTTTGCCAGTGTTTGCAAGTGTCTTGGCCCTGTGAAGCTGCTTGCAGCACTAACTCTGTTCCTGTTTTTATCATCCATTTCAGAAACCAAACAAAATGCTCCTGATGGTGTTACTTGTCTCCTCTATGGTATATTTAGTCCATGGCAGGTATATATTCCTTCATCCTTCGAAGATATGGTTTTCAAATCACCCAAGGAAAACTACAATAGTAAAAATGGGCTGTATATTCGCGTATTACCCCGTCAAAGGTCCTTGTATATCTCCCCGGTTGTTATGTAGTGATGTGCCATCATGCGACATACTCTTTTCCGACTTACAAAGTTGATCAACAATTGTATTAAAGCGAGAGAGAAAACTGCAGAATTTGGCAAAGACGTTACATCCTGAACCACATACACCCATGACCATTTTAAGGGCCGTAGATAATGAAAACACACGCGGATGGTAAACGCAAGTTTTGTGTTTAGGGGAGCGGGTTTCAATGTATTTCGATTACCGTGCGCAAATATTGCACTTCATGTTTTCATATCGCCACTTTCCACTACATGGTTTCATGGATTGGTTCAGCGTATGGGTAAAATAACAATCATTTTGGACACTGTCCCAATTCATTGACATTGTCCAGTTGGCGCTGAACAAAGATTGATTTAGAGGGGATATGGCTGGGGTGGTGGAAGCGTATACGTGATTTCATAGCAACATAATTACCGATTGTAGGATGCTGATAGAGATTGAGGCTTGGTTCGATTTTCGCACTTCTAAACTTTCGTTTAGGGGAGGGGAGGAGGGGGTTGATGCCAAACGCACTTGGTTGCGTTTACCATGCGCATGTTTTAGTTATCCGCGGCCCCTTATTGTTGATTACGCCCACTTGATGCAGTCAGAAATTCTATTTGTACAGAGGCAAAACAAGCTCTATTTGGGGTTGTAAATGAGAACTTACTATTGGCACCCTGTGCTCAAGATAAAGATACAATGTAACATTACCATGCACTGGTTCATGCACAAGTCTTGTTTATTATTTCCCCTGACTCTGTCTGCATGGGACACACAAGCTTGCGTGATGCTACAGCAGTGATTTCATAAAAGTGGTTTGCCTCAATAAACTAATTATCGTGTAGAGCCTTTGATGAGTTGAAGTGGTATCTTGTGTCTCTGTCTTTAAAACAGGGTGCCCAATTGTAAACTCTCATTTACAACCCTTGGTAGGGTCTGTTTTCTTTTTATACCAGCAGAATTTTCGACTGCGACAAGTCAGCTTAATCAACAGTAAATTGGCCACGGATGTACTATCTATGGTCTATGGGAATGGAATACCAATCTTTATGTCTACAGCAATTTGTATCTGATACAATGTTGTAATTTTTTCGATGCTAATATTTATAGTTCTTGAATTGTGTCGACTGTCTGCTGAGACTAAAATCAAAGCACCAAACAGTTCCATGGAATATACTATGGTTTCAACTGGGCTCGAACCCACAAATAAATTCGGAAAATAAAATTCGCTTGTATCAAGCGACGATATTACACATTTATTCACCGACTGATACAATTTTAACTCTTCTTTTCCTCGCGCAGCTTTGGATTCGCTCCAGATGGTGAGTAAACACTCTGTCTCTTACTCTTTGATCTGTGAACACATTGTCAAGTTAAATTTTGTGCGTAAAATAAAAAGGTTCGAACAAATGGCAATAAATTGGGTGATAACTTTCCTAGCAGGTATTGAGAGATAAAAGAAATAAGACATGACAGCATTTGATGAAACCCAACAAATTATCTTAATCACCGATCGTGTTTACGATGGTCGAAACTTATGCTGAAACAGGCTGTCGAATGCAACTAGTATTTCCTATCTTTTTAATGTGCATCATCGGTGATTTGTATCTGCTTTTCAGTTAATTTTCTTCACCGTAGGACTGCTTGTGAGGTGCGTTCTTACCGCTGACACTTGCATCAAGTATTTGAATTCATGTCTTTATTTCAATCGCAACAATTTCAATATAAAGCACTATTTCTCACTCTGTATATATTTGTTTTTGCTCGTATTAAGTTATATCTAAATGCCAACGACTGTGGTATTTTGCTACATATTCTTATTTCTCTTTGCAACGTAGGATCGTTCGTTGAACACGTTGACGGAGATTGCATGTGTATGAAGTATGAATTTTACTGCCAACAACCTGATTATACCCACCCTTACTACGCCAGTGCGGAACATGCCTGCAGTTTGAAGTTCGTACAGCCTGGCGGTCCTACAGGTCGACTAGCTGTTTTGAGAAATAGTTATATCGATAACAAGGTGCGCCAGTATATCGTAGACAACAACATGGATGGTCCGCATTGCATCACCAAGTTCGGTTTCTGGATTGGTCTGGAAGATACCCTCAACGAAGGTGAATTCATCTGGTCTGACGGTGAAAGCCATTGTCAAGATGACTACAGCAACTGGGCTCCTGGTGAACCGAATAACAATCCAAAAAAGGATGATAGTGGACAGGACTGTGTTCAGTTATGGTAAGGGCGTCGTTAAAAGGGTACTGTTTACAGTAAGTAGAACTTGCAGAACGTAGGACCTCTTATTATGATACTGCACAAAACTTTGAGTTGCCGTAGAATGTAGTAGCTCATTGCCTTGTGACAAAAGACAAGTTTTGTTCAATCCAAGAACTGGGGACTGTACAAACTTACAAACGGTTACAAGTATTGATTAGACTGTGTACATGCGACGTACACACACTGAGAGTGTCGTACAATGTTTGACAAGTTCGATGTGATTGGCAACCGGCAGGGTCACCTAAGCTGAATACTATAGGGTGTTTCTGAGGAGCTATTGCTAAAGATTAAAGCAAACAACTTCATGGCAAGAATCGTAATTTTTTAATATGTTAAGTTCACTATGTTTACATACTACTTATTATTGATATGCATTTGGTAGTATTGGACTTAAAACTTATCTCACAGGCGCGATAACAAAGTCCAAAATATGCCTTCTTTTCGAGGAGATATTATCATGTATTCATGCCTATATCACTCCATAATTGTGACGTTAACCGCAAAATGTGAGCCGTTGCATTTTACGGTGAACGTCGACATATGCACCTTGATGTTTATGAGTTGTGTAGTATTCCCCCTACATATGCGGCGTGACAATTAGCACAGGAAACACATTTACCAAAGCGCTGCCGCTCTCTGCCTACGGTGCGATATTTCCGTCTTAGAATTGAAAGGCAATAAGCAACAAGAAAATTCACCAGAAATTATGAGATAAATGTCACAATTTTATTCTATGGCATTCCGTTTAATTGAGTTCTTGTTATTTTTTGTACAAGTTCAAGCAAACATTGTTTTTCATCCTCTTCCAAACAGGTGCACAGGTTGTTGGCGCATAGCTTGATAGTGTGGCGTCGCCCTTGCTACAGCTCTTGAAATGGCAACTCTCTGTTCAGACAAATAAAATAGCCGCCAATGTCCCGAAGTCGGGAGGTTCTGAGGTAGAGGAGAGTCTTAGTGCGATAACGATTGTAATACCTTATATCCAACATGGTATTACGGTTTAAATACTTCTTGCCGTCCGACTATTTGTATGTCCCGTCATCTCATCTCCTGGTGATTATCACAGACAAATATAGAAACAGACTAGCAACGGGTATTGTTCAAGGGGTGAAGCGGTTACGTAACCCATCCATGTTCGCCTCGCCTCAGGTTGCTCTCTCCTCCTTTTCCGAAGAGTGCCGACCATGCATCCTTCCGTAATTTTCGGATTTTCGCCAAATGTTAAGCGAAAGTATGTTCGGCAAAGTTTGTGTTGTTGTTGTCGTGTGGTGCTTAGCAGAATTAGCGTGTTGGCGAAAACGGAAGTGTTTTGAGCTTCAGGAAAGTGAGTTTTACCGTTTTAAAAATTCCTCTCATATTTATATGAATATATAATGAGTGTGTTTGAACCAAATTTGAAAGTCTTTTATCGATACTGTCTGATTTTACTCAATGGTTTATGGTCAGTCATACCGTCTTTTACACGTTTGGCAAGGAAGGACATGTTTATGAAACTGCTGGCGTGTTATTTTTTTGCATAATCTCGTGCAATTATCAACCATAAACAACAAAGTCCCCAAAAAGTTGAACACCTTTGAAGCTTATTTTAATATGAAAAGGCAATAGTCTACCGAGACGACCATGGAACAAAAGGCATGCCGCGTTGCTATTCTGTTTCTATATTTGTCTGTGTGATTATATAGATGTTGAGAAACTATCGCTCGCCGTGTTTGTTCAGTGGCGCATTCTATCTTACGGTAGTATTCGCCTCAACATTGCAGGACTTTAACTTTTTCTGAAATTTTCCTCCAGGAATCTTTCATTAATTTCAACCATTTACTTTGAAAATCAAAAATCAAAATCGGGGGTCACCGTCCAAATTTTGTTACCAGAGAAACAAATCACTCACGATTTCCAATAATTGAAATTCAAAATGGCCGCCATCTCTGTGCTAACTCTATGTAGAAAAAAATTCAATTTAAAAAAGAAACTAAGGCATTGAATGTTTTCCTTACTGAGAGGGCATCAAACGAAGCGGTAGATCAGAAAAGTATCGGAAAAGTTTGAGAGTCAAAATATGTGTCCCGAGGCACATTCTACCTTTATGCAAATAGTATTGTGTTGTTTTCCTAAGCGTTTGTCATGACATACTGTTCAATCATTTGGTAGACTTTTAAGTTTTTATAGAAAGGTATGCGTTCAGATTCTGATGTAAAATATGTATGAGGATTTTGACCGCGTCACTACTTACTGTAATGGACAACAATTTTATCGCTGCGTACGATTCTTATACCATAATCTCAGGTAATCTTTATAAATTCTTTATTTCTATTTTTACAGGTTTAGATTTGGCCATAATGGCAAATGGGACGATGAATATTGCGACTTTAGACCAAAGGGTTTTGTCTGTGAAATACCAGGTAATTTATTACGTCTCTGCATAGTCGTAAATGTTTCATTTGAGAGAGAGAGAGAGAGAGAGAGAGAGAGAGAGAGAGAGAGAGAGAGACAGACAGACAGACAGACAGACAGACAGACAGATAGGTAGATAGATAGATAGATAGATAGATAGATAGATAGATAGATAGATAGATAGATAGATCGTTGGATAGCTTTCAGCAGGTAACCATCAGTGAAGAAGTGTATACAATTATTTAGTTGTTAACATTGACAATGTCCTCGTTATTTGTCAATGTAGGAAAGGAACGACAATTTTGTTTTGTATTTTTGAAGCGTTTTGGAGATTACAGTGGTATGGGACCATTTTATTCATTTTTTGTCTCAAACTTTATTTTCAGGCGAGATGTAGATATTTTCTGAACTGAGTATAAGTAGAATACAGTAGTATCCCTAAATTGTTTATTTGGCACATGTCAGCATCATAGTCCGAGATAGTATCTTCCGTGACTTACCTAAGATTAATATGATTAAAAGCGCTGTAGACATTGTGATCCTGTAGATCGATGTTTGGAATATAATAATGTAAAAGAAAGAAAATGATTTAGTGAGAGATAATTTCTCTTTCACATCTCTCTCTCTCATTTGTTTTGTACTTTGACATTGTGCAGAGGCAAAGCACAGGAGCCTACTGCAGTACACACGCAAAGGAACCCACTATTCTTGGTGGACGGGTTAAGTGCTATTGGCACTACCCACCTACATGTAATTTGATCTGCTCACCTCTTATTCCCTCACAATTGATAACAATGGGTTTGGGCGAAACAATGGTGATTGGGGTTAAATTACAAGTTGCGCAATTCTGAGTCTGCTGTTAAAGTTGGACAAGCCCAACCTGCCTAGACACGGTTAATGTGGTCTTACAGGACAGATGGTATCTCGTATTGATTATATAAATGACTAAGACATTGTGTGTATTATTAACTCGTCTATACAACTATGAGATTGTCAATGTTTTGAAGAAAAATGATTACTTTGTGAGGCGAGTATTGATGGTAATAATAATCGACGATCTTTAAAGGCCGTGTGTTGGCGCCTGATTGTATCATCATAAAATTTATTGTCAATGAAAAACAAAAGGCTATCAGACCTCCTTAATCCTCTTACAGACTAAAACAAAGGCTATACCGGGGATCGCCAAAAGGACCTTTAAAGTTGAACTGATCCTGAAAGCTATAGGTTCTATCTTTAGATCATTATAAAATGCAACGGCTTCGCCTTGTTGCCTTGGTTAGGTAATGATACTAGTACTGTCGTGATTTTTATGGTTCGTAGTATGTACTCTTTCATTCTCGGCAATGACAGAAATTGATAAGATTATCCATACGTAACAAGTGTCCAATTTCCGAATCTCGAGACGAGATGTGATTGCGCGGCACTATATCGGCTTTATTTGTTTATATAACTTAATAAACTTAATCACTATGGTGTATTCACATGCAAAAAAGAAACTTTGTTACACTTGCACAGCAAAATGCACTGATTTTATAAATGATGCACGGAGCATGAGAGAACATAATTGTATAAAGCGATGCCTTTTAACATAACAATATCCATTCTTTAATGTTCGTTTCCCTCCAAATATCATCTGTTTGCTTGAGTTGATATGCCTTGTGCCGTTGAAAATCAAGGCCCCCTTTCTTTTGTCCCGCTGAACTCCATATGAGTTCTCAAGACAGACATTAGAGTAACTGCTAAGCTGAAACGTTTTCCGTCGATGATAAAAGTAAAGGTTATATAGCAAAACATCTTCCCTCTGCAGTGAGGCACCTGTTTGCTGTTGTCAGATCAAGAATAGCAGCAGAGAGAGAGAGAGAGAGAGAGAGAGAGAGAGAGAGAGAGAGAGAGAGGAGAGAGAGAGAGAGAGAGAGAGAGAGAGAGAGAGAGAGAGAGAGAGAGTTATTAGTTTTAAGCTTCTTCTTGTACGTGCGAAGATAGATCATGGCAACTTTTACTATAACTTGATAGATATTGACTTGATTTCCCACCCTTCTCAGGCATACATTATATTGTGAGGTAATGATTTTGCGAAATTTATGTTCAATTTCATGATAAAAATTGAAATTGATGACGAAATGATGTAAGGAGGGCATGTCAGTATGGACTTTATCAATAGGTTTTTACAAATGAGACCATGTTAATCATCTACCTTCATATAGAATGTACTACTGAACAGTAAAATTATATTTTTGCCATATTTGTTTGTCTTTCAGATCCCTATTGTTACAGTGACAGAAGTGATAATTGGTCTACTGGATAACCGCTAAATAACATTGCTTATAAGCTGTAAAGATGCGCTGATATACCGGTATATAAGACACAATGGCTGAATACAATGACTTGCATTCAGAAACAATGACTATACGCCTTCAAAATGTTTGCAAAAGTAGAATATGAAATAAAATAGCTTGATCACGAATCAAATTTTGTTGTAAACTTTTCGTATGTATGTATGTATGTATGTATGTATGTATGTATGTATGTATGTATGTATGTATGCATGCATGCATGCATGCATGCATGCATGCATGCATGTATGTATGTATGTATGTATGTATGTATGTATGTATGTATGTATGTATGTATGTATGTATGTATGTATGTATGTATGTATGTATGTATGTATGTATGTATGTATGTATGTATGTAGTGAATGTATGTATGTATGTCAGTTTGCATCATGCTTAATGTGATCAGTGCTTATTCTATGGGTTGATATCTGGTCATTAATCGTTTCGAAGGTAGACATAAGTCTCCAAGAAAGAAAATGACCGTGTACAGTTGTGGCATAAACATGATGAAGCTTTAGCAAAAGCACGAATATCACTTCATACATATTTCCACCTCTATCTATCTTTAACAGATGTTTTCGACTTGATAGCCAAGCTAAAAACCCAAACATCTTAACCCCACAGGGTTCTTGGTACTTTTATATTTTCAAAGCTTACTAAATCCGAATCTGCACGATGGCAGTCTTGCACCCTTGGGCAGTTTGAAATATACGAGATTGTCGCCGAGATGACCGTCGATCACAACATGTAAAATGTGATATCTTAGCTCCATGAGATGCCGTTACCTTGATGTTAGTGTCCTTTGGGGTCAACGAAGTCATTCCTTAAATTGACCGACTTGTGCAATCCTCAGTTTGCATGACAATCCAAGATGGCTGCCAAAATGGCTGTGACAGTATATAACTAGTCACATCTCACTCAACCTGGCAGCTGTGCAACTGATTTTAGTGTGGTTGGACAGGTTTTAGGGATCAAGAAATTTTTATCTTATTCTTACGTCAGCTTGAAAAGCAATAATTAAAATCAAAAACGTATGCCAGTCATCCCAAATGGCCAAAAAATGGTAGCTATAAGAGATATCGAGGCATAACTCAAATAAGGGTGCAAAAACTGGTTTGTGTCTTTCATATGGTATCCAATATCAGGAATCTTTTGTAGTATGAAGTGTAAAATCATACATGGAAATATAAAATGGACGCAAAAAACTCCAAGATTGCCGCCATAATGACGGTTTCGCAGTGTGGTAAACTTTCAACTGGATGGCGTCCCTGAGCTATCTTCATGAAAATATTGTGACCTATGCAAATAAGCTGATCCAGGCCTATTCACAATAATATTACTCAGTACATATACACATTATTTATATTAAAAATTGTTTAAAATGCACTACACGTACGTCTCAGTGCATTGTACATAGCTGGATAAAATAATTTAAAAGTACAACCACACAAGAAAATTAAAACAGAAAATTACACATAAAACTGAGTAAAAAGATGGGTTTTCAAATTGCGCTTAAAACTATCTACACTTCTGGCAGTCTTAATTTCAAAAGGCAAATCATTCCATAGTAAGGGTGCACATACTGAAAACGCTCTCTGTCCATATGTCTTGTTAAAATTGCCACGGGGCTGGGTTAAACATAATTTGTCACGTGATCGCAGGTCTCTAGCTGGTACATATAAATCTAATAAATCTCTCAGATAAATAGGTGCATTTCCATGGATAATTTTGAATGTTAGCAACAAAATTTTAAATCTGATGCGAGCCTCTGCCGTTAACCAATGTAAATCTTTGAGAACGGGTGTGACATGATCGAATTTGCGCGTACGAGAAACTAACCTCGCCGCGGCATTCTGCAGACACTGTAGTCGTGCAAGTTGTCCTCTAGGGATACCAAACAAAAGACTGTTACAATAGTCTAAGTGGGACGTCACAAATGCATGGACTAGTTTTTCAGTTGTAGATCTGTCAAGAAGTTTACGAATTTTAGCTATTCTATGCAAAGAGAAGAAACCATTTCTGCACAACGTATTGATATGGTCAGACATGCTACCATCCCGACTTAAAGTAATGCCAAGATTTCTGACTGAAACTGAAGGGATTATGTCGCATGACCAATTCTCAGACTGTCTAGCTTTGTCACATCAGATTTTAGACTTGATGAGAAGTGAATAACTTCAGTTTGTTGTCATTTAGTGCAAGCATGTTAGATTTCATCCAGCTGCGGACGTCGTCAACACAGAGTTCAATGACATATGGACAGAGAGCGTTTTCAGTATGTGCACCCTTACTATGGAATGATTTGCCTTTTGAAATTAAGACTGCCAGAAGTGTAGATAGTTTTAAGCGCAATTTGAAAACCCAATGGCAATACACATCATGGCGGAAGGTGACCCTGACCTATCCTCAAATACATGTACACACTATGGAGATGACCCTGGCATATCCACCTTACAAATACATGTAAACATTACGGAAGATGGTCAAGGCCTCTTCCCATTAAATATATTCACACTGTGGAAGATGAATAAGGAATGTGAATACAGGTACAGACTATTTGTATTGGTTTCAGTGTAATGCCTTTCTGGAAGCTATGTTCTTCTTATACTAGAAAAACCTGTACAATATAGTTGTCATGCCTGTTGATAATTAGGAAGAGCGCAGTCTTTACTAGGGAAAATGAAGTAAAATAACATCTGTAAGTTCATCAATGTCGCTAAAATCGTATATGAAGATTTCTATTTCGTCAATTCAAAGTCATCTTGCTATCAGTGTGTGCTGTCATTTGAACAATCACGTATACTCCATAGTGTCATACTCCATCATTTCGATGTAAGACTTGAACAAGATATACGTTGTTATGATCCTTGCAGACAAAGGAGGGAATTTTTAGCAAAAGGTATTATAAAGAAATGAAACGTTAGGTAAAAGTCGAAAGATAAAAAACACTGTAAACAGATTCTCCACACAATGAAAACCAATAGATGTGTTAGACAAAATATTTCAAGTTATATACATAATGCGATCTCACTTAGTTGATGATGAACTTTACATACTAGGTGATGACATAGCTTCGTTAGCATGTTGACATTACAAAATTGACAGTAACAAATAAACACTTACACGTTTAATTTGGATAAACATGATTCTATGCTAACATTTAATGAAATTTGCGATTATGCACATCTTATGTGTAACAGACAAAGATAATGTAGCGGAATATTGATGAAATCACACAGCGAGAACGGTTAAGCTACATTTCCCAATGCTTCAAACAGATGATTTTTATCTCCAGGCCCTGAGGGAAGATAATGTTATCTTTTTTATAAAGAAGAGTGGATATTTCAGTTTGTGACGTCAAGTTAAGCGCACTCGCTATAACTCAGCGCAAACTACCAAGTTTGTACCATATTTCTGATAAAAATGTGTGGTCAGACGTTATCAAATGCGAGTGTAAAAGTTGCTAAATTAACTTTAAAAGTTGTCAAATCACGGTTGAGAGACTTTAGGAGTCAAGCATTTACGAAAGATGTCGTCGAATACGACTTCGAATCAAAAATAGGAAGATGTGTAAGTTGTCATATGCGGATTCATGATGTGAGCCTAAATTTTAGCCTTCAAGTGGTAATGCGCCATACAAATATGCACGTGAAGTGAATTGCTTCCTTCTGTAGCAGAAGAAATTTTTTTTCCATTAATTGTATCAACGACAGATGTCATTATTATGTTTAACATAAAAATGATATGCCAGTAACATGTATACAGTGATGACACCAAATCAATTCCAGCAATCGTTATCATTCAAAGCAAGGCAAGGAATTCACCAGAGCCAAGAAACAAACAAACAACAACAACAACAACAACAAACGCACACTGACAAAATCAATAGTCCAATCTCGCATTACTAGTTAAGTGGTGGTACCAGGTATCCGAAGTGGGTAAGCGTACCCTGCTAGCATGCTACACCCGTCAAGATTGAACTAAAGTGACAAAGTAATTGTACTGTAATTCAGATAGTTTCCAAATTACAGTTGTGAGACAAAGTCAGGAATTCTGTTTCTCATCATCTGAATAACAAATATTTCATAGTTTGATAGAAGACATCAATATCTATCGTAGAACTTCTCAAATGATCTAGCCAACATACTTAGTGAAAATTTCTGTCTCCCTACTTTTATGGCTAGAAAGCTGTGTCTTACTTCAAAGTCTTCATATGAGTGACAAGCTCTACGGTATCTCAGGAGTTGTGAAATGTATACACCATAAGCTGGACCCGATGGAATATTACGGGTTAGGAAGGGAAAGTTAATGATTTCAAAATTAAAATCGCCCCTATTGTAATACAATTTAGTGTGCAATTTTGTGTTATTAAAAAAAATGATCTCACAATTGTTGTTGTTTCTTTTATTTCTAATCCATCTAGATAGATGTGATGGAGGTTATTAGAAATACCAGGATTGTTCAAACCAATGAGATCATTTATATAACCAGCACGGTAAACAAAACAAAATAAACTTAGGATAGTGCAGTAGAGGGCAGTCTGCACGGTGGCGGATTTTAATGATCCGACATTGACAGTAAAGGTAAAGAGTGCCACTGGGTACTGGTCGACATGTATGATCAGGGTGAAAAGTGCGTGCGACACTTCTCTGCAAAAATGCCCAACAGTTGCTTTGACGAAAGTGAAGTGCAGTCTTCAGCATCTCCGTAGTTTTGATGTAATGTGCTGCTGTGCCAAAAGTATTGGGGACGTCTCCATGGTTCCGGACTTTGACGCAGGCGGGATAGGAATGAAGTTTAGCATTTACTCTACCTGAAGTCTCCATTCCAGTGGCTTAGTACGCGTTCAAGTCACAAACCAACAGGTGATATGCCACATAGTAGTACCGGGATGATGGTAAAGCAGGACGAACAAACATTAACAGTGAGTAAATGTATTTGGTCTCACAGGCGCCTCGAGAGTTGCGTGTACAGTAGCGTTTTTTGCGCTCACTTAAATCACATTCCTGGCCCCTATGTTTTGGCCGACCATAGATCCTCAAGAAAACCCACATAATACCATTGACTTTATGATTTGCTCACCTGTTGAACAAACCATAGATTGGTATAAAGAATAAGATACCATGACGAAGGAATTGACCAATCACGGACAACGTTACAGGACAGCTGCGGGCAGCCCTGTATGTACCGGAACTTTCCTAATGAATGGGATTTGCAAACCGGAAGTCAATCCATAGCACACTTTTTATTGAATCCCCGCGGGAACATAATTTGAACATACATGTTTCTGTTTTCATATATACCACCCTTCTTTGGAAATATGACCAGTACGTATGAGCGACATCACTTTCGCGACAGTCAGTAGATCATGTCAAGTAAAACGAAACTGTGAACATAACATTCTAAATGAATTTTATTTAAGCAAATTTATGAAAGATGTGCATAATTATAATTTTGAGGAACTAACTAAAATCTCATTGCAGTTAGGAATGCTCTATAAATGTAACGAAACAGGAATATACACTATCATTACCGGAAAGAAATTTACTCTCATCGTATGGACACAATGGGAAGGAATCAAATGATTAGCAACAGTTATCCATTTGTACCCAAGAGTATTTTAGCTAAATGTAGCAGATTTCTACATCATGGATAATATAGTTTCTTCAGAATCGTGATAAAAATTGCTGGACAAACTAAATGCTACTCACACTACGAAGATTTCAAAAAAAAAAAAAAAAAAAAACAAAACAAAAACAAAAAAAACAAAAACTAGAAGCATAGTGAAAGAGGTAGCATTCGGACAGGGGAGCTTTGCATATAAACATTGTGGTATTAAAGGCGCATGAGCTGCAATTTGTGACATTATTTTCATAATTTTATATTTAGATTAAAATTAGTTCATAGAAATGTTCTTACTCAGAGATGTTAACTCAAGTATAATTATCCACTGAGTAAGACTGCATAGGGAGGTTTCCGTAAGACAAATAATAATAAACGGGTGCCATACCTAAATAGGGCCGCCTCCAGGCAACAACATGATAAACAGCGGAAATGGTGCATGTACACATTTAAGTCTTTACAAATACAATATGGTGCATCTCACTGAAAGGACAGGAAAGGGATTTACTATACTTTGACAAAAAATTCTCCGTGTTTCACCTAATATGACAGGATTATGAAAATGGTGGGAAATTTAAAATGAACGAAAATCTGTTAAAGTTCTTGCCTATTCTGCCACAAGCAAATGTTGTTGAGGCACACTTAATGACTATATCGTTCAATTTGTAGATTGAAATGAATATCTGAGGAAATTGGAAGTACCTTGAGGTTGGAAAAATTTTCGCAGAGTTGTAGCTCATGGGCCTTTAAAGAAAATTCAACGGAAAAAGTAGCATGTTGAAATCTGTCAATTGCTTATCATTCATGTGAAGTGAGGCTAAGAATGAGCATACGGCAAAATCAATTGAAAACTGTCATTCTGAAAGTATTATATTTTGCATTTTGCATATGTTGGAAATTTGGGATTTGTTGGATTTGCATATACTGTAGACAGCCGTTTGCGCACTTTTGTCACTGCTAATACAAGACAAGGGTCGATGTCTGGGTGCAAGTGACTGTTACCACTTCAATGGTCTGTTTCTCTATTAATTATTCATGAGGCCCGACAGCGAGAACAGGGCTGAGGGAAAGGAAGACATTTGCACAGAGTTCATAAGTGTAAGTGTCTATGATTTTGTTTGATCGTCCTCACAGCTTCTTTCAGACAGGCACAACGCAATATCGAGCAGGTCCGATCCGCACTTATCTAAGTGACAGTAATGCCGCTCACAGTCTTCGACGTCAGTTGATTTTTTTTTTAAATTAAAGTAAATAGTTTGAAAGGTACGATTGATTTTCAGCTTGGAAGAACTAATTAAAATCTAATTTCAATTACGAATGCGTCATTTATGTACCGAAACAGGGATATACACAATTATTACCAGGAAGAAATGTGTTCACGTCGCAAGGACACAATAGGAAAGAATCAAATGATTAGCAACAATTGTCCATTACCAAAGAGTATTTTAGCTGATGTACCAGATTTCTACGTTGTGGATACTATATTAAATTCCTTTAGACTCATGTTTGATTAAACAATTGCTTGACAAAATAAATTCGACTTATGCTACAAAGCTTTCAAATAAGCAGGAAGCAAAGTCAAAGAGGTAGCATAAGTCATGTTTGAAAATGACATATGATTTGTGTCCAAGACACATGTACCGGCCACAGCGATTGGTGTTTGCGGTTCTATATGGTCCGCTTGCAGCTCACTGATTGGCTGGACCTTTTGTCTTATGTCTCATTATCATGTAGTGGTCACCTCACGGCACTGTGATTGGTTGCCTTGTGTCCTGGTGTTAGCCTCGTTCTGAGTATGTACTTCCTGGAGACCGTTGTGGTTAAAGTGTTTGCACCGGTACGTCGTTCAATAACAATGAACAAAGGAAAGACAGAAGGCTGAGTTCACCCGAGAAACAATCTGCTCACTACTTCAAACAATCGCTGGTGTGAACTAAAGTCTCTTCTACAGTAAATTTGTTCTGAACACAAATATTCTGAAGAATATAGAAAATATAGACTGTTCACCAATAGACTTTGTGAACCATGTACCACTTATGCAATACGTGGAACTGTTTTCAATTTCCGAGCATGCACAGCATACAGTGAATTATACTATACCAGCTTGCGCGTGCAAATCCAGCAGCCTGATTGGTCCAGATGTGATAAGACCTGTTTTATCATTCATGATGTACTATAGTTGGTACATCACAGTTGGTTAGCTGGCCTTGGACCCATTGCTGTAGTGTTAGGTGGTCTGACAGACTTTTAACATTTGTTCGCTTTCTGTTTCAGAGCAAATATTAAAGAGGCACTCCCACTTTGTAACATTTTTAAAACACATTTTTTTAATGCCAACGGTCGATATTTGACTTGGCGACTGCACGCGGATCGCGAGATATCGATAAAAACATGTCATTTCCCGAGCGTATTTTTCACATCCCGAAGTTTTACGATCGTTCTAATTTTGACTCGAAATCCCCCGAAGGTTTGTTGTTGTGCTGATTGACGATATTCTAGGGAGTCTACAATAAATTCGAACGACGCAATTAATTTACTTCCCACTGCAAAGACTTTATATACAGCATTATGCCTTTACCTCATGTAAGTTTTTAAAAACTTCTCCTTAGTTCTTGCCGTTTTCATTATTCTAAATCGGTTGTATTATATTTTTAACCAATACCACGTAAAAATCAATTTTTACATGTCAAATATTAGCCGCCTCGGATGACTACATTTGTCGTCTGCCACACAGTACGCCGCGCACGTGGTATACACGCGTGGCATGCATCTATGCATATCACACGGCGGCCGCTATGTATCAACCGCACGTAACTGTGCTAGTCACCTTTGCCAATTCTGTTGGAATCAGCAAAAATTGTTTTTCGTTTATACACCAAGTCAGTAAGCCTCAGCTTTCTCCCACAGGCCATGACCGATCACCGACGCCAGTGGTACTGTGGCGTACAGCAGCGTCAGCGTAGACTCGTACTCCATAGCTTAGTTGACAATGGCCCCAGTGCAGAACGTTCGATGTTTGGAAGCTGAATTTAGGTGGGCCACCGGAATTCAAACTTTACTTTTTTGAAGACATGTTTTTATCGATATCTTGTGATCCGCGTGCAGTCGCCTCATCAAATATCGACCGTTGGCATCAAAAAAATGTGCTTTAAAATGTTACCAAGTGTGAGTGCCACTTTAATATCAACTTTAGCAGAGAGTACACAACATGTAATAAATGTGTTCACATTGCAGTATTTCAATCCATTTTTATGAAACCATTGAGTACTTATAACTACTCTACGTCATCTCCGCCGACTTCATTGAAAATCATTGCTATTGATATTTCTCAAAATTAGATCGAAATAGTAAATCTACTTCGTAAACATTTCTCCTCAAAAATGTTAATATTTATAAAATCATTCTTGAACATCCAAATTTTCTCTGCTGATGTGCAGCGTGCTCGGAAGGTTATATCAGATTGGTCGATTGTCACTATTCACCTTAGCTTAGGGAGTTTCTTTGTGTTATTCAATTATTCACATCAGATTCAGCCACCCAATTGGCATGAACCCATGGGCATTGTATTCCATTCTAACAGTTTGCCCGAGGAAGTTACTATCGCAGACTTTTCCCTACTATCTTTGTCAAGTTTTACCTGATGAAATCCCATATTCAAATCTAAAGTGGAAAACCAACAAGCTCCATACATTGCTTCTAAATTATCTTGTATCCTAGGAATAGGTTGTGCATTTTGAATAGTGACTGCATTCAGACGCCTATAGTTCACAACAAACCTCTGAGTTCCAACCTTTTTGCCTACAAAGAGACGTGGTGAATTCCAAGGTGATGTTGACTCAACCAACATGCCTTTTTCTATCAATGATTGAACTTGTCTGTCAATCTCTGTCTTTTTCCAAAATGGTGCACGATACGTTGCCATTTTGATTGGGGCAGTTTGCTGTGTATCAATTCTATGCTCAATCACATCTGTCAACCATAAGTCATGCTCATTTTTACTAAACATATCAGAATTATTGATCAACTGTCTTCGTACCTGTTCCTTTTTTATCTGACTCAAGATGTTATACACTGCGCTTGTACAAATCTATTAAATGTGATGGCAACCTCTCAACACCCAAAGAATTAGACATAACAGGTTTGATAAAATGGGGAATACAAACACATATCTGCTGAATTTTGCATTTGAAAGACTGATATTTTCGAAAACCATGTTCACGACTTTGCAAATTGTGTCTGTCTAGAATGAATGTGAAGTACAATAGGGTAGCAGGGAAGTGTGGACACTAAATTGAGAATGTGTAAAGCGCCATGCAGCATTAAACATTGCTAATGTTCACAGTTTGATAAATTTTTAACTTGTTCTTTTGTCACTTAGCACATGGCCTTCCCTAGATGGTTAGTAATCATTCTCATTGCAAATCTCTTGATAAGTAAACAAAATGTAAAGTTGGTTGAGTAGACAGTATTGCGTTTCACAATTTTTAAATAAATATTCATAACTATGTGTTCGCGGATCTTAAAGAATGAACGAATTAGGGAGTCAAAATTTCATCTTAAGCGCCAATCGACCTTTATTAATGACAAAAACCTTTGCCAAATATGCGCTTCAAATTCAAAATGTTTGACTTTTCTCATTAATTCAGGTAATTATTTTCAACCGCCACAATTTCGCGAATGTGGCTTCACTTACTACGTTGTGCAAATTCGTTTTGCTTAATTTATGAAAGTTTCTTCAAAGTGCCAAACGGCTGTTTGTTTATTCCTATAATATTGACCACCTACTTATCTCTATTTCTCTCTTCATCAGTGGTAGGATCATTTGTTGAACACGTTGACGGAGATTGCATGTGCATAAAGTATTTATTTTACTGCCAGCAACCTGATTACACCCATCCTTACTACGCCAGTGCACAGGCTGTTTGCAATAAGATGTTCATACAGCCTGGCGGTCCTAGAGGTCGACTAGCTGTTTTGAGAAATAGCGATATCGATAACAAGGTTCGCCAGTATATCATAGACCACAACTTGGATGGCCCGCCTTGCATCACGAAGTTGGGTTTCTGGATTGGTCTGGAAGATACTCTCAACGAAGGTGAATTAATCTGGTCTGACGGTGAAAGCCATTGTCAAGATGACTACTGCAACTCGGCTCCTGGTGAACCGAACAACAATACAAAAAAGAATAATGGTGGGCAGGACTGCGTTCAGTTATGGTAAGGTCACTGTTTATATAAAGGGAGTAGAGATTGTAAACAGCAGGGCCCCACCGTAAACCTTTTGTTAACGTAGAATTTCATAGCAGGTTGCCTTGTGATAAAAGACCGTTGGTGTTTCACCAAAAAATAAGACTGCACAAATTAAGAGCCACAGATATTGATTAGACCGTGTAGGTGCCACAGAGTCAGAGAAAGTTTTACTGGCTCCAAGTGTTTGAAGTGCCAGGTTCATCAAAGCTGCAACATAATCTGTTGTCCTTGCCAGGATTATATAAAGATTGAAACAAATAACCACAAGGCAACATGGACCCATATTTACCTTTTTAGTCTGTCTGGATGTAACCTTATTTATTACTAATTGAATTTTGATTGCTGGGTTTGAAATGTGAATTAACAGATCAACGGCAGTCTTCTACACTGCGGACCATTCTGCTTATTTTAACCATTATGTCTAGTATAGCGTCAAATTGAGAGCTTATGAGATCAAGTGTGCATCGTACGAGGCGTAGTCTACCCTGCTGATCATTTTAAACTTAATACCATCACAGCTAGAACAAAGACTTGGTAAAAAGGCTTTTAGGATTGCTTCCGTGATTTTATGGAATGTCCTGCTCGTTCGAAATGAGTCGTTGCAATAATGTTATTGTTCTTTCAAAAGTGTGTTGAACACACATCCTCCTAATCACGGAACTTTTATATATTTTTAACAGTTTTGTTCAATAAGTCGCTATATTAAAATAAATAACTATTATTGTGATATTTATAATAGAGTCATTCTGATGTACACAATGCTCAAAACATGCGTTTTTAAGTTTTTTCTAAGGCTTTTATCAATGAAACGTTAGACTCATAAACAAAAATGCCATGCAAGAATTAAAG
Organism: Ptychodera flava; assembly: GCF_041260155.1. Taxonomy (NCBI): domain Eukaryota; kingdom Metazoa; phylum Hemichordata; class Enteropneusta; family Ptychoderidae; genus Ptychodera; species Ptychodera flava. The sequence continues at coordinate 44,291,897 of NC_091929.1, forward strand.
TAAAAATGTTTTAAATTCACCGATGTTTGATATTTAATATTGCCACTATATGCATAGTGAAATCCATGGTGAGAAAATAGTCTACTTTCACACTTTTACATTTACTTGATCCAAAGCCAATCATACAAGCAGAAGACTAGAAAGCATTGTAAACCTTAATGTGTCAGAAACACACTCGAGGAGGATTTCATTCAAACAAGATTAGTGTTATTGAGTTTACTTATTAAACTATCTGTCTTAGTTAGAACACGCCTCGGGAACAGACATTCGGTCTGTGAAATTTTTACAATACTTTTCTGATCTTTGCACGGTGACGGCTAATTTTTATTGTTGATTTAGTAAGACAATGCTTGAAAGTTTCGTTTAGGATAGTTTGAACAAAAGTGAATGTAAATGGTGATATAATACGCATCTATTATATTGTGATCGCCGTATGTGATATTGTCATTTGCATTTGTTAGATTTTGATTGGCATTTTTTAATAATGTTATTTACTTTGTTATATTATGATTGACTTTGTTGTATTGTGATAGGTATTTGATGTATTATGTGATGGGCATTTATGTATTGTTACGACAAAAAAAGGTGGTGAAGTCGGCGATTTTCTTTTAAAATAAATTTAGAGTAATATTTAAAAAAACACATAAATTAAGGCACGTATATTGGCTTGGACGGTACAAAACTCCTAAAATGCAGTCTCAGGGGAGTTGAGTCCAGACAGACACTGATAAGTGAGAAAGAGAATTTTTTCTGGCTACAGGCTTGATGTAGATCTCAATTGTGCAGAGTTAGCAGTGCATAATTCTCAGCGTGGAGGTCTTGAAGTGAATCCCAAAGTATTGCAGTAAGCTCTGAGACGAGAAAAATCCCAATGTCTAACGTCTACAGTACCGCCCTGTATTCATACTTAAATGACTTTATCCAGAGAACACTAGAATATTCTAGACTTTCCATTGATATAGTAATTACAGTTCTAAAAATATCTTTACTTATAGTAGATATGACCTTCAGAATGTTTTAGTCTAAGTAACTCATTGGGGAGAATGACCAACATAACGATATTGTCGTGCACATTTGTTTTGTTCTAACCGCCATTGATTGTATTGGGATGGACATAAGTTATATTGTGATCTGCATTTGTTATTATTATGCTTGGACTTTGTTATTTTGTAATGGGCATATTGTATAGTGTGATGGGCATTCATCATCATCTTATGATATAGATTTTATATGGTGACGGGCATCGGACTGTTTTAATGCGGATTTATTATATTGTTACATGGACTCATAGTGATATTTCAATATTTTGATATGAGGAATCTACATCATAATACAAAGAATTTTCATCACGATATAACAAAGTCCCATCACAATATAAAAAATACACATTAAAATGTAAAGATGCCCATCACCAGATAAACAATGCTCTTCACGAAATAAGAAACGCCCATCGCAATATAACAATGTCCCATCACAATTTGAGGAATGCCAGTCACAACATAAGAAATACCTACCTTTCACAATATAACTTACGCCCATCTCAATACAACAAATATCCATCGCCGAACAACGACTGTGCATCACATTATAAGGAATGCCGCTCATAATATTATGAATACACATATATACAACAATATAACGAATGCTTATCACAATATGATATATTCCATCCAAAATAAAATAAATTTACAAATAGCATCATTTTACTTCATTTAAGACAGTTACGGCTGCTGTTCAATCATGTAGTAGATTGTCATTATGCTATATTTGTCATGCGCTCCTGATTATTATTTTGTCACCACTAGCTGTAGCTTATCGACAGTCCTGCATGAAAAATAGACCCATCACCGCACGTGTTTTAATCAAGTAATCTCTGGCTAAATTTAAATAAATCTTATTTTCATCTTCTAAAGGTTTAGATTCGGCCATAATGGCAAATGGGACGACGAGTATTGCGACGTTAGACCAAAGGGCTTTGTCTGTGAAATACCAGGTATATTATTACACTTGTGCGTCAAAGTCCAGTGATCTGTGGACGTGTATAAGTGAGTGTGAGTGTAGAGAGAGAGAGAGAGAGAGAGAGAGAGAGAGAGAGAGAGAGAGAGAGAGAGAGAGAGAGAGAGAGAGAGAGAGAGAGAGAGAGAGAGATGTATGTGTATAGCAATGTTCTTGAGATTACAGCGACTTAAAATTGACTTTTTCATGTTTTTCGAGCTGACGATTTACATAACCTGTGTTCTGTTACGTTGCATTAATTTTTTAAATTCATTTAAGATGGCTATATCGATGTAAAATTAAACGATGCTGTTTTATGATATTTGAATACTATCTTATAGAACTCAATGCCAAGCAAAAACCTAAGGTTTGTCATATATTTTCATCTCGCAGATCCTTATTGTCACAGTGAACATGATAGCGAAACTCCTTAATTTGCTCTATCGTCCCTTTGACTTCACATCTGGCTTGCAAAGACGTAGTGGTATACCAACACAAGACAATGGCTGAATCCGACGACAATAATATAGGAATATGACTAAGCCTTCTCAAGAATTGCAATAATAGTGAATGTAATAAATGCACATGCAAGGTTCTTCTCTACCCGTTTTGGTTGGTTGGTTGGTTGGTTGGTGGTTGGTATGTATGTATGTATGTATGTATGTATGTATTGTATGTATGTATGTATGTATGTATGTATGTATGTATGTATGTATGTATGTATGTATGTATGTATGTATGTATGTATGTATGTATGTATGTATGTATGTATGTATGTGTGTGTGTGTGTGTGTGTGTGTGTGTGTGTGTGTGTGTGTGTGTGTGTGTGTGTGTGGTGTGTGTGTGTGTGTGTGTGTATGTATGTATGTATGTATGTATGTATGTATGTATGTATGTATGTATGTATGTATGTATGTATGTATGTATGTATGTATGTATGTATGTATGTATGTATGTTGTTTGTCAGTTGTTTGTTGTTTTATTCAAGTAAATAGTTTGAAAGGTATGATTGATTTTCAGTTTGGAAGAACTAATTAAGCTCTAATTTCAATTAGCAATGCGTCATTTATGTACCGAAACAGGGATATACACAACCATTACTGACAGACAATTTACTCACAGTGTAAGGACACAATGGAAAGTTAACTTGTAATAATTGAATTGTCTTCTTCTATCATTGCGTATTTCATCCTATGTATCCGATTTCTACATTGTGGATTATATTCTTAGTTTCTACAGAATGTTGATTAATAAAATAATTTCTTGACAATATCAGTGCAAATGAAACTGCAAAAGTTTCAAAAAACAGGATGTACGGTCAGAGAGGTAACATTTGGGATAGGGAAAGATTCTCACTGCAGTGTAACATTGAACATAACATAATGTGGTGTATAAAAATTTTAATGGACAAATGGCGTGTTGAAATTTATTAATGGCTTGTCATTTGTGTGAGTTAAGGCTGTGGATGAACGTCTTTCAAAATTAAAAAAATCGTGAGCTAGCCGACAGCCAGAAAACCATAATCTCTCGGGTACATGTTATTTTCTTTCGCATTAGACCATTTGAATACGATCACAATCGACGCTCGACACACCATCAGTTTTCATCTAATACTTTATTGTTTGTAATCCTTCGTCTAGCATTAACAACTCAGTATTTGAAAAGACTCCGTCTATCCCGTAAGTCGCCTCAGAACAAATTCTCACAAGGGCATTAATTTTCGGCAGGGTTTGTTTTCTGTTAACAAAATACAGCGTTAACATATTTTAACTCTTAAAACAACATGTTTATCTTTTTATATCAAGAGCTGTAATTCCGTTATTAGATATTTCACTGTGATTTGCACTACAGTAAAATACGTATGGTTTCGATATCCCCAATCATATTTTGTATATTTATTAAAATCAAAGTATTCGAAGACACTTACCGTAACTTCGACCAATACTTATCAGAGATATGGGTGCGCGTTCAAAGTGTCGGTAGAAACAGGTCACACAAAAGTAACTTCCAAAGTGCACAACATAAATTTGTCAAGAAGGTAACATATCGTACTTCACAAATAAAAAAAAATTGCCAAGAACAATTTTCTGCAAACGTAAATCTTAATATGTCGTATTTATATATTTCAAATACATGTACAACCCACGTGCAGTGTTTCTAAATTTGATGCAACAGTCGAAATGCAGTCAGAGATTGTTTTGATCAAAAATGTCCGTGTGATATACCCAGCATATCATATGTACAAATTCGTGAAATGGCATACAGTTGTTGACGTGCACCCAAAGTTCCAGTCAACAAATGAATAAAATTATAAATTGAGCAATAGAAGATAAAAGTCATGAAAAGAGTGCACTTTGTATATTACCCTGCAGCTATTAAATTTTATACTCAGTAATTGCTTATCCCAATCATACTGAAGAAATAAGCAGTTCCAAAGTAAGTCACTTTATCCGACAGTGTGTATAACATGTTGTTGACAAAGCAATTCCAACTTGAACTTGGATTAATATTAAGTTCCCAACAGAAGTATACTTAGGTATACAGACTGTAACAAGTTAGAGACTAGACATTTGACGATGGTACTTTAGAATGGAACGAGAAAACGTTGTTTAAAAACAGAAACAATCACTGAAAATGCGTAAAACGTCAAACTGTATTTAAAATTAATTTACAAAAGTTGCCATGCCAGATGTCTTTTCTCTAAATCTGAACACGTAGAGTGGACAGTTTGCTGAAGTCAGAAAACCTGGATAAGAATCCTTATTAATTTAACAAAAGTAACTCCCACAGTACATATAAACAATCCTTAACAACGGAAAAGCTGCAAAATAAAATGCGGTCGAATACAAAGCACCAAATACCGCACCTTTAATCCCAGAATTACAGGGGGTTTTCCCCTATCACCTGCAGTCGTTCGACGTGCGCTGGCCCTGGCTGAACTTTATGCCTTTCTTTTGATCCATTACATGTCTCACCCCCGTCGAGTTGATATCAATAAAAAAGTTAGCGGTATCGATTAATTTCACAGAGCAATCATCGTCGGGTCAGAAGAAATACTTGATTTTTCAGAGTGAGTATTTTAGACCAGTTTTGTTGCTTGTTGGTATGTTTATCTTTTTTCAGCTGTGAGGGCTTACACAGCTCGATTACAGCTCAAGTTGTTTTCTTGATTTGTGTATCCAGATCAAACTGTGTTGGTGTAAAATGCATAGTTTTCCCCCACATCTCGTTACTCTTAATGTACATTTACTTGTTTCTCTTTCATGCGCAAAGCACAATTTCTTATTTGCTCTGTCCAATGTTACCTTCGACAACCTAATTTCAGTCGCAACAGTTACTGAAAATAATTTCTTAATGCGAGAAAATTCAGGGCTCGAAATTAGCGGTAGTCCCGCGTCCACAGACTACCAACTTTTCCCTGGGGCTACCAAAGTCAATGAAATGGTAGCCCACACGGACTACCAAAGCCTGGGACATGAAATACTTGGCGTGCGATGTCCGTCACTTTCGGACGAGCTAAATGCAGTCAACATGCAGTTTCATTTGTTTGAAGCAATTATCCTTTCATCTGTGAAGAGTTTTTTCTGGTGACTATTACAATTTTCACTGCTATGTTGTTGTTTTCACAAGATGCAGAGCGTTTGATACTAGAATGTTGAGTTGCTTTCCCGTGTGCAGTCTTTGCATGCCAGTTCACACTATGCTGTTGATCGGCAGCATACAAGATGTACTTGTGTCAATATGACATTAAACTGGTCCAATAATCATTTCCATTCAAGGTAATATATTACCAGGTCCATGGGACAATTGTGATTTACAAATTTAAGTAGGACCATCCTGAACCATTGATAATTAGTGGTGGTACCAGGTGTCCGGAATGGGTAAGCGTACCCTGCTAGCATGCTACACCCGTCAGGATTGGTCCCAAAATTGTCTAAATATTGTATGAAAAGATACAGGATATGAATCACTGTAATAAGTCAAAGCCGGGAATGCTGTCGTTAATCATTTGTGTGACCGAGGTGTCATATTTGGCCACAATGTCGTCATATCGACCGTAGAACTTTTGAAAGTCGTAACGAGTCTTTTGTTGTGTATCCTTGTCTCAGTAATTTTGATGCCAATGAATTGTGTCTCAGTTGAAAATCAGTGTAGGAATCACAAGCCCTACAATACCTGAGAAGTTGAGACACGTACACACCATAAGCAGTGCTGATGGAATATTACTTGACAAGTGGGGATAATTTATGATTTCAAAATATAAATCATCCATTTTGTCATACAACTTAGTGTGTAGCCCATTAGTACCCACTTGTAGGAACAGATCAAGATATGAAGCAGAGTTCCTACCCTCTGTTGTTTCTTTGATATCCAACTCATCAGGGTAAATATGATGTAAGTAATTTGATATGTCTGGATTGTCTAGACTAATCAGATCATCGATATATCTGTGTGTGTTGTTAAAACGCTTGTCAAGTTTTGGGGTTTTGATGCTGAAATTTCACAAAACTTTCACTTTTTTATCAAGAGATTGTGTAATCAGTTTGATTTGAAATAGTAATACAAAACACTGTGTCAGTTAAGCTTGGAAATCGTGGCTGAGTTTCGCTGTCTTTTATCTATGGTTGACGATCAGTATCAATGTATTACGTTCTGTACAGAGAGACTCGGGTGTAACAACGCATGCCAGTTCATAAATATCATGAGAATATTTTTTTCTGTTTTTCTTCACTAAAGTTACAATTTCTTTGGATGTGTAAGCCGATTTAGAAAGTGATAGAAAGTGTTACAAATGTACAAAAATAAGCATTAAATTAAGCGTTCGAGACACATAACATGTGGTTTCTCGAGTAGAAGCCCCTAGTTATACCGCTGTTTTGTGTTGCTGAACCGGGGGCTTATACTGGGATGAGCACAGTATCCCTAAACCAAAATATTCATGGACTACCAGCCATTGTCACTGGGCTACCAACTTCAGAAAATGGTAGCCCAAGTGGACTACCAGGGTAAAAAGTTAATTTCGAGCCCTGAAAATGCATATTATGCACAGTGCATTGTATTTGTAAATACTTATTATATCAACATGCTTCGAGTACAAGAATAAGATTATTATATATAATCCCATGATATTTTTCTTTGTTTGACGTCATCGTATACGAGTGTTTTTTGCGGAGCCGTACAACTTCGAGCCGAAGGCGAGAAGTTGTGCGGCTCCGCGAAAAACACTTGTATACGCGATACGATGACATCAAATAGAGAAAAATACCATGGGATTATATATTTATCACATGAACAGTCTTCTTATTTTTCTTTTGACGTAGATGGATCAAAATTATCGTAACAAATTGCATGGATTTCGTCGCGATTTGTGTTTTCTTACGCGGATTACTTTCATTTAAACAGTGAAGCGGTCCGTAATCCAGGAGATACTTTCATTCATAAATCTCATCAAGCTGAAATTGGATACATCGAATGGTATCTCCACCAACAAAACGTACGGATTCGGTCACGTGAACGTGTCAATCATTGTCTCGCGCTGTACTGATGCCTAGGAAAGTGGCGAGTCGGCTATAGGTGGACATAACTTTCATCGTGCTAGCGATGGATAGCCAAGTATTCATAGTTATTTAGAATATTTACAAATGGATTTATGAAGTAAATGCAACGACACGATCGAAACAGTAATTCTCATTCTCAGAGATTCCGTGGCTTTTCAAAATATCACACAAGTTTACGACCGTGGCGAGCGCGAAAGATTCCGTTCGGTGACACACAGAGTGTACCTCATACAGTGTTTATGCCAACAACGCTGCCGTCACCGGTCTCTGTGCTCTGCCATGCCGGCGTCAACTCGTTAATCCCGATCTCGGTCGTCAATGTTTTCGTCTTAAGGACTTTGATATTTGCAGTGACATATATCTCACCCATAGATACATCCTAATTTTGCTTGACCGAAACTCTGTTTTGAGTGTTGATGTTGTCTGAGTCAACTTTCGAAGTACATCGGATTCCACAGCGCGCTGCACTGCACAGTTCAACAGCTGATGTCTTCGCTATAGCCTTACGCCGCGCTACAGGTTTGATTCCGAGCGGAATTTACGGAATTTTTTGTATGATGAAGGAAATTTATCGTTGTTAGTCGAATGACTTTACGCTTATGCCTCCTATGTCGCTTTCCCGAAGATTATACTGTACTCATTTACTCAGTTGAACTTCCGTTGAGGTGTGGTTTTCAGGTTTATCGCCAAGCGGGATCGCCAGGTATGACGTCCACATTGAGCGTTACGAAGCGACTCGACTGGCGCTGCGACGTAAGCAAAGCGATCGGCGGTATCCCCATTCGATTCTCGGGAACAGCTATAGTTTTAGCGACTCGAAATTTCGCTGGCCATGCCTTCTATGTTTCCATGTGTGGTTTTATCGGGTCACCTTTTTGTAAAAATGTCATAATAGCACGGCATCGATCACGACAAATCGGTCTATGTTCACGTCGCGACCCGCATGTATGAACGGTACCATGCAAGAAAAAAAGTTCCGGTTGATGACGTACAACAGGGGTAATTCAGATTTCTTATCCGTCCTGTTCTACGTCACACAGGTGGGAATTCGGGCCAGTTCATGTGATAATATCACATATTTCATAGAAAAAGTTTGAAACATCAAGATAGGTGTTGCTGTGAACTCTATCAGCTTCCTGGATATCATCGATGTGTGCCTCGATATTTAAGCTTTAACCGCTTTTACACAATGGACTATACCGACTAGGCTTTAGAATACAAGCATCACACTTTGATACACAATATTTAATTACCGTTCTACGGGACATTCTGTTCTTTCCATATGAAATAATTGTGTAACATTAATATAACGATAATAACACTGGTTAGCTGGTGAAATCTACTTAACAACAATGCAGCAGTGATTGTCAACAAAGTTTTCCATGCTGTATACCCGATTCTCTCCGAGGAATATTCAAACACAACCGCCAGTTACATAGATTCGAGTTATTTGTTTATGAAGTTAAAGAATTTCATCGCTGTTGCTAGAATTTTTGTATTATAAAATAAAATTTGTAGTTAATCTTCATTACACAACATCAAACCGTCATGATTTATTCCCTCTACTGCAGACATTCTCTCATCGTCACATACGTTGTGTTTATCTCCTATGGCAGATACGAAGACAATGCTACTGAATGTGTTAGTTGTCACCTCCATGGTGTATGTAGCCTATGGCAGGTAATAATGGACTGTTGTCATGTTTTGGAGTAGCTTTTAAACACCGCAATAAAACCACTGTTACCAACTAATCGATTAGAATATTTGGGATATACGATAAATATCTCATTAAAAGTCGTTTAATACCTAAGTTGATAATGTCCAATTGCACCTTTGAACAGTGTCGATATAGATCGGCCATGTTTTGAGACGGTATAACATTTATGTCGTTTTGCAGAAGCGTCCACCGAACCTATACACGCTGAACTTCATGGGTTTGATAAAATGGAGAATACAAACACATATCTGCTGAATTTTGCATTTGAGAAAGTGATATTTTTTCGAAAACCGTATTCACGACTTTACGAATTGTGTCTGTATAGAATGAATGTGAAACATAATAGGGTAGCGGGGAAGTGTGGACACTAAATTGAGAACGTGTAGAGCACCATGCAGCATTACACATTTCTAATGTTCACAGTTTGATAAATTTTTAACTCGTTCTTTTGTCACTTAGCACTTGGCATTCCCCAAATGGTGAGTAATCGTTCTCACTGCAAAATCTCTTTATCTGTAAACAAATTGTAAAGTTGATTGAGTAGTCAGTATTGCGTTTCACAATTTTTGAATAAATATTCATAACCATGGATGAACTGTTACGAATGTGCAAGCCAATCTTAAAGAATGAATGAATTAGGGGGTCAAAATTTTATCTCAGTCACCAATCGACCTTTAATAATGACAAAGACCTCTGCGAAATACATGCTTCGAACTCAAAATGTTTGACTTTTCGCATCAATTCACTTCAGGTGTATGTCATAATTATATTCCACCGCCACAATTTTGCGAATGTCGCTTTTTCTTACTACATTGTGCAAACTCGTTTCGCTTTTATGAAGATTTCTTCAAAATGCCAAACGGTTGTGTTTGTTTATTTCTGTAATATTGACCACTACTTATCTCAATTTCTCTTTTCAACAGTCGTAGGATCATTCGTTGAACACGTTGACGGAGATTGCATGTGCATGAAGTATTTATTTTACTGCCAGCAACCTGATTACACCCACCCTTACTACGCCGCTGCACAGGCCGTTTGCAATAAAATGTCCATACAGCCTGGGGGTCCTACAGGTCGACTAGCTGTTCTGAGAAATAGTTATATCGATAACAAGGTAAGCCAGTATATCATGGCCCACAACTTGGACGGCCCGCCTTGCATCACCAAGTTCGGTTTCTGGATTGGTCTGGAAGATACCCTCAACGAAGGTGAATTCATCTGGTCTGACGGTGAAAGCCATTGTCAAGATGATTACAGCAACTGGGCTCCTCGTGAACCGAACAACAATCCAAAAAAGAATAATGGTGGGCAGGACTGCGTTCAGTTATGGTAAGACCCTGTTTATCTAAAGGGAGTAGAGATTGTAAACAGCCGGGCCTTACCTGAATCATTTTGTCAATGTAGAATTTAATAGGACGTTGCCTTGTGATAAAAGACAATTGGGTTTCACCAAAAAATAAGACTACATAAATTAAGAGCTACCGAATTGATTAGACTGTGTAGGTGCCATCGAGTCAGAGAGAGTTTTACTGGCTCAAAATGTTTGATAAGCGCCACGTTCACCAAAGCTGCAACATATTTTTTGTCATTGGTAGGTTTATGCAAATATTTAAACAAATAACTACAGGACAGCATGGACCCATATTTACTTTGTGAGTCTGTCGGGATGTAACTTTATTTATTGTTAATTGAATTTCGGTTGCTGGGTTTGAAATGTGAATTAATAGATCAACGGCACTTTTAAAACTTCGGACCATTCTGCTTATTTTAACCATTAAGTCCAGTATAGCGTCCAATAGAAAACTTATGAGATCAAGTGCATCATACGAGGCAGCGTACGTAGTGTACCTTCTGCTGATCATTTTAAACTTAATACCATCACAGCTAGACCTATCACTTGATCAAAGGGCTTTAAGGATGGCTTCCTTGATTTGATGGAATGTCCTACTTGTTCGAAATGAGTCGTTGTAATAATGTTATTGTTCTTTCAAAAGTGTATTGCACACAAAATCTCCTAATCACGGAACTTTTTATATTTAGTAGTTTTGATAAATTATTCACTATATAGAAATAAATAACTTTTATTGTGATATTAATACTTATCACAATATAACGAATGTTCATCACAATATGATATATTCCATCCACAATAAAACGAATTTCACAACATAGCATCATTTTCCTTCATTTCGGGCAGTTACTGCTGCTGTTCAATCATGTAGTAAATTGTAATTATGCTACATATTTGTATGCGCTCCTGATTATTACTGTTTTGTCACCATTAGCCGTAGCTTATTGACAGCCCCAGCTAAACAATAGGCCCATCTCGGTACGTGCTTTTCATGTTATCTCAGGCTACATTCAAATAAATATATTTTTCCTGTTCTAAAGGTTTAGATTCGGCCATAATGGAAAATGGGACGACGAGTACTGTGACTTTAGACCAAAGGGCTTTGTCTGTGAAATACCAGGTAAATTATTACACGTGTGCGTCAGAGTCAAGTGATCTGTGGACGTGTATAAGTGAGTGTCAGGGGCAGAGAGAGAGAGTTATTATTTGTGAGTTTCTATTTGTACGTGCGAAGATAGATCATGGCAACTTTAACTATGCAGCACTTGATAGATATTGACTTGATGTTCCACCCCTCCCAGCAAACATTATATTGTGAGGTAATGATTTTGCAAAATTTGTGTTCAATTTCATGATGTAAGGAGGGCATGTCAATATAGACTTTATCATTAGGTTTTTACAAATGAGAACATGTTAATCATCTACCTTCATAAAGAAAGTGCTACTGAACAGTAAAATTATATTTTTTGCCATATTTGTTTGTCTTTCAGATCCCTATTGTTACAGTGACAGAAGTGAGAATTGGCATGGATAACCACTTTAACTTTCTTTATGAGCACTAAAGACACGCTGATGTATATGTAAGACACAATGGCTGAATACAATAACTTGCATTCAGAAACAATGACTATACGCCTTAAAAATGTTTTCAATATTAGAATATGAAATAAAATAGTTGGTCACAAATCAAATTTTATTGTAAACTTTTCGTATGTATGTATGTATGTATGTATGTATGTATGTATGTATGTATGTATGTATGTATGTATGTATGTATGTATGTATGTATGTATGTATGATGTATGTATGTATGTATGTATGTATGTATGTATGTATGTATGTATGTATGTATGTATGTATGTATGTATGTATGTATGTATGTATGTATGTATGTATGTATGTATGTATGTATGTATGTATGTATGTATGTATCTATCTATCTATCTATCTATCTGTCTGTATGTATGCTATGTAGTATGTATGTAATGTATGTATGTGTGTGGTGTATGTATGTATGTATGTATGTCTGTCTGTCTGTCTGTCTGTCTGTATGTATGTATGTATGTATGTATGTATGTATGTATGTATGTATGTATGTATGTATGTATGTATGGTATGTATGTATGTATGTATGTATGTATGTATGTATGTATGTATGTATGTATGTATGTATGTATGTATGTATGTATGTATGTATGTATGTATGTATGTATGTATGTATGTATGTATGTATGTGTATGTATGTATGTATGTATTGTATGTACCTATGTAGTATGTATGCAAGTATGTATGTGTGTGTGCGTGGTGCGTGCATGCATAGTCTGTCTGTCTGTCTGTCTGTCTGTCTGTTGTGTATGTATGTATGTATGTATAGTATGTATGTATGTATGTATGTATGTATGTATGTATGTATGTATGTATGTATGTATGTATGTATGTATGTATGTATGTATGTATGTATGTATGTATGTATGTATGTATGTATGTATGTATGTATGTATGTATGTATGTATGTATGTATGTATGTATGTATGTATGTATGTATGTATGTATGTATGTATGTATGTATGTATGTATGTATGTATGTATGTAGCGAATGTATGTATGTATGTCAGTTTGCATCATGCTTAATGTGATCAGTGCTTATTCTATGGGTTGATATCTGGTCATTAATCGTTTCGAAGGTAGACATAAGTCTCCAAGAAAGAAAATGACCGTGTACAGTTGTGGCATAAACATGATGAAGCTTTAGCAAAAGCACGAATATCACTTCATACATATTTCCACCTCTATCTATCTATCTTGATAGCCAAGTTAAAAACCCAAACATCTTAACCCCACAGGGCTCTTGGTACTTTTATATTTTCAAAGCTTACTAAATCCGAATCTGCACGATGGCAGTCTTGCACCCTTGGGCAGTTTGAAATGTACGAGATTGTCGCCGAGATGACCGTCGATCACAACATGTAAAATGTGATATCTTAGCTCCATGAGATGCCGTTACCTTGATGTTAGTGTCCTTTGGGGTCAACGAAGTCATTCCTTAAATTGACCGACTTGTGCAATCCTCAGTTTGCATGACAATCCAAGATGGCTGCCAAAATGGCTGTGTCAGTCTGTAACTAGTCACATCTCACTCAACCTGGCAGCTGTGCAACTGATTTTAGTGCCGTTGGGCAGGTTTTAGTGAGCAAGGAATGGCTATTTGTTCTTACATTAGTATAAAACTAATAATTAAAATCCAAAATGTATGTCAATCATCCCAAATGACCAAAAAATGGTAGCCATAAGAGATATCGAGGCATAACTCAAATAAGGGTGGAAAGACTGGTTGGTGTCTTTCACCTGGTATCCGATATCAGGAATCTTTTATCTTTTGTTGTATAAAGTGTTAAATCATATATGAAAATGTAAAATGGAAGCAAAACCTCTAAGATGGCCATCATAATGACCGTTTCGCATTGTGGTAAACCTTCAACTGGATGGCGTCCCAGATCTACCTTCATGAAAATATCATGACCTATACAAATAAGCTGCTCCAGGCCTATTCACAATAATATTACTCAGTACATATACACATCATGGCGGAAGGTGACCCTGGCCTATCCACAAATACATGTACACACTATGGTGATGACCCTGGCATATCCACCTTACAAATACATGTAAACAAAACGGAAGATGGTCAAGGCCTCTTCCCATGAAATATATTCACACTGTGGAAGATGAATAAGGAATATGAATACAGGTACAGACTATTTGTATTGGTTTCAGTATAATGCCTTTCTGAAAGCTATTTTCTTCTTATACAAGAAAATCTTGTACTATATAGTTGTCATGCCTGTTGATGATTAGGAAGAGCGCAGTCTTTACTAAGGAAAATTAAGTAAAATAACATCTGTAAGTTCATCAATGTCGCTAAAATCGTATATGAAGATTTCCTATTTCGCCGATTCAAAGTCATCTTGCTATCAGTGTATGCTGTCATTTGAACAATCACGTATACTCCATAGTGTCATACTCCATCATTTCGACGTAAGACTTGAACAAGATAGACCGTGTTATGATTATTGCAGACAAAGGAGGGACTTGTTAGCAAAAGGAATTATAAAGAAATGAAACGTTAGGTAAAAGTCAATAGATAAAGAACACTGTAAACAGATTCTCCACACAATGAAAAGCAATAGATGTGTTAGACAAAATATTTCAAGTTATATACTAAATGCGATCTCACTGTGTTGATGATGAACTTTACATCTAGATGATGACACAGGTTCATTAGCATGTGGATATTACACCATAACAAATAAACGCTTACGCGTATACATTGGATATATTTAATGAAATTTGCGATTATGCACATCTTATGTGTAACAGACAAAGATAAGGTAGCGGAATATTAATGAAATCAAACAGCGAGAACGGTCAAGCGACATTTCCCTGTGCTTCAAACAGATGATTTTTTTCTCCAGGTTCTGAAGGAAGATGATGTTATCTTTTATCATTAAGAAGAGTGGATATTTCAGTTTGTGACGTCAAGTTAAGCGCACTCGCTATAACTCAGCGCAAACTACCAAGTTTGTACCGTATTTCTGATAACATGTGAGGTCACACGTTATCAAATGCGATGTAAAAGTTGCAAATTTAACTTTAAAAGTTGTCAAATCACAGTTGAGAGGCTTAACGGGTCACGCGTTTACGAAAGCTGTCGTCAAATACGATTTCGAATCAAAAATAGGAAGATGACCTAAGTTGTCATATGCAGGTTCATTATGTGAGCCTAAATTTTAGCCTTCAAGTGGTAATGTACCATACAAATATGTACGTGAAATGAACTGCTTCCTTCTGTAGCAGAAGAATTTTTTCCATAAATTGTATCAACGACAGATGTCATTAACAAAAACAAATTTATGCCAGTAACATGTATACAGTGATGACACCAAATCAATTCCAGCAATCGTTATCATTCAAAGCAAGGCAAGGAAATCACCAGGGCCAAGAAACAAACAAACACAACAACAACAACAACAACAACAACAACAACAACAACAACAACAACAACAACAACAACAACAACAACAACAAACGCACATTGACAAAATCAATAGTCCAATCTCGCATTACTAGTTAAGTGGTGGTACCAGGTATCCGAAGTGGGTAAGCGTACCCTGCTAGCATGCTACACCCGTCAAGATTGAACTAAAGTGACAAAGTAATTGTACTGTAATTCAGATAGTTGCCAAATTGCAGTTGTGAGACAAAGTTAGGAATACTGTTTCTCATCATCTGAGTAATAGATTTTTCATAGTTTGATAGAAGATATCAATATCTACCGTAGAACGTCTTAAATGATCTAGCCAACATACTTAGTGTAAATCTCTGTCTCCCTACTTTTATGGCTAGAAAGCTGTGTCTCACTTGAAAGTCTTCATATGAGTGACAAGCTCTACAGTATCTCAGGAGTTGTGAAATATATACACCATAAGCTGGACCTGACGAAATATTACTGATTAGGAAGAGAAAGTTAATGATTTCAAAATTGAAATCCCCCCTTTTGTAATACAACTTAGTGTGCAATTTTGTTTTATTAAAAAAAGCAGATCAAGGTATCACCCTTAGCTCACACTTTCTGTTGTTTCTGTTATAATATCTAATTCATCTGGATAGATGTGATGGAGGTAATTGGAGACACCAGGATTGTTAAACCAATCAGCCATTGATGAAACCATGATGTTAAACAAAACAAAATAAATTTAGGATACTGCAGTAGAGGGCAGTCTGCACGGTGGCGAATTGGAATGATCCGGCATTGACAGTAGAGGTAAAGAGTGCCACTGGGTACTGGTCGACATGTATGATCAGGGTGAAAAGTGCGTGCGACACTTCTGTGCAAAAATTGCCTAACAGTTGCTTTGTTGAAAATGAAATGCAGTCTACAGCATCTCCGTAGTTTAGATGTAATGTGCAGTGCATAAAGTATTGGCGATGTCTTTTTCACATCGATGGTTCAAGACCTTTATGACGCAGGTCCAGTGTTAGCATGAAGCTCACCATTAACTCTACATGAAGCCACCATTCCAGGCTGAAGAAGAAAGTTTCATCAGGAAGTGGCTTTGTACGCGTTAAAAGTCACGTACCAACTGGTGATCTGCCACATAGTAGTACCGGGATGATCGTAAAGCTGGACGAACAAACACTAACAGTGAGTACACGTATTTTGTCTCACGGGAGCCTTGAGAGTTGCGTGTACAGTAGCATTTTTTGCGCTCACTGAAATCACACTCCGAGCCCCTGTGTTTGAGCCCACTATAGACCCTCAACAAAACCCGCAACTTGTCGAAGACATAATACCGTTGACTTAATAATTTGCTCCCCTGTTTAACAAACCATAGATTTGCATAAACAATAACACTCCTTGACAAAGGAATTGACTAATCACGGACAACGTTACAGGACAGCTGCGGGCACACAGTAAGTGAGGCTACACACAATTCCTATTGATTCGTACGCTCAAACATTGTTTGTTAAAGGCGACTTTAATTTTGTCAGTTTCTAAACAATTTGAAAATTAGAATTGGATTTCAGGATTAGTTATTAAAACTATGTCCCAAAATTATTTATTGTGTTTAAAATTCAGGAGTAAATTAAATAAGAAGTCGATGTTTGAAGGTGCTAAATATTGTACACTTGTCAAGGTAAAGTTATCACCGACTGAGAGTGCCTCATTATACCATCTGTCAGACATGCAAATTTCCTTTGTTACAAATATTAAAAAAATCAATACACTGCTTTTTGCCAACACAGGTGCAATTTAGTCCTTTAGTTTCCTTGAAAATATTGTGTATGGCTTTCAAAATATATGGTAACAAAATTACAAACTTGCTATCTCCTCCGCGGAAAAGGGGTTAATCTTCTCCTTATTCACAAATGTAAATCATAAAACTATGATTATCAAAACTATGTTGTCAGAAGTTTGAAATATGGAACCAGCTGTTCTGTGTACAGAAGAAATTTGCTTCAGTTCAGTGAGTGATCTCCGTGTGTACGGATCATGGAGAATTGTGGGTAGCCTCACTTGCTTTGGGCCACCCCTGGATGTACCGGAACTTTCCTAATGAATGGCTTTTGCAAACCGGAAGTCAATCCATAGCACACTTTGGTGGACTCTTTTATTGTACCCCCTTGAAAACATTTTCATTTGAACATACATGTTTCTGTTTTCACCTTTCTTTGGAAACGCGATTGGTACGTATGAGCAACATCACTTTCGCGACAGTCAGTAGAAACATCAAGTAAAAACGAAACTCTGAACACAACATTCTAAATGAATTGTATTCAAGAAATATTTTTTCAAAGATGTGCTTGATTACAATTTTTTAGGAACTAACTAAAACCTTATTGCAATTAGGAATGTTACTTTTTATGTACCGAAACAGGAATAAACACTATCATTACTGGAAAGATATTTACTCACATCGTGTGGGAAGGAATCAGATGATTAACAATAGTTGTCCATTACAGAAGAGTATTTTGGCTGACTGTAGCAGATTTCTACATTGTGGATAAAATATTTTCTTCAGAATCGTGACAAAGTAAACAATTGCTGGACAAACTAAATGCGACTCATACCACAAAGATTTCAAAAAAGCAGAGAGCATAGTCAAAGAGGAAGCATTCTGACAGGGGAGGTTTACCTATAAACATTATGGTACTAAAAATAATGTAACGGAAAAATAGCATGTTAAAATTTGTCTATTGCTTGTCGTTTGTGTGAAATGAGGCTAAGAATGAACATACGGCAAAATCGATTAAAAACTATAATTCTGAAAGTATTACATTTTGCATTTTGCATATGTTGGAAATTCGGGATTTGTTGGATTTGCATATAGACTATCGACAGCCGTTTGCACCGTTTTCGTCGCTGCAGTAACACCAGCCTGAGTCAAGGGTCGATGTCCGGGTTCAAGCAACTTTTATCACTAGAATGGTTTGTCTTCGTATTAATTATTCATGAGACATGACGTCGAGAACAGAGCTGAGACAAAGGAAAACATTGACATAGATTCAAATGATTCAGGTGCACGATGTGCACGTTTATTTGCATTTCAAGGCCTCCGGCCCATATACAAAGGGGTTTTTGTAGCAATATACACTGTCGAAAGTATTAAAGAATGATACAAAAGCAAGCAAAACAAAAGGTACTAAACAATATGTACAATAACACAGATTGCAGAATTAAATAGAAAAAATAGAAATAACAACAGCAGAAAAGATGGAGTATGTCATGTGATGTTACGGGACTTCAATACTGATTCTCTTAGTTTAAAAGCTTTGTAAACAAACTTACAAAGATTGAGTAATTTGTTGAGTCCTTCTCATTCATAATTTTTACAAACTTATGAAAATTTGGTTCTTTAATAACATCACTTGGTAAATAATCAATTCTCAATTGAGCATATAGAGGACAAAGCAGTAAAAAGTGATACTCGTCTTCAACACTTTCATAAGAACAAAGCTTACAGACTCTTCTCAAAGGTTCCATATTACTATGTCTCCTTCCTCTACTGCGAGAGGAAGAACAGAACACCTGAAGCAAGCAAACATTTGTAAGATATGGCGGTTACAGATAAGTGTTAAATATTTTTCAGGTTCAAGTAAACTCTTGAACTGTACGTATGTACGTAATTTTGGTTTTAACCAAGCTGCCCATTCCACTGTTGTTTTAAAATATCTGTAATTCTTAACTCAAACGTTGAAAAGAATATTTGTGTATTACCTATTTCCTGAGAAATCCATACGTGTCCAAAACCATATGAGAATAAAATATGTTTGATTGATGTAACCCAAGTATGCCTACCAAGAGCGTCCAGTTTATAAAGCATTAAATAAGCCTGTCTAGGGAGCCTTCATCCTGCATCTCAATAAGTTTTACCCAAAACGAATACAGCGTTTTAATGTATGGAAATAAATTGGCAGACGGCCACATTCACCAATCACAGCTTCATTTACTGAATGCGTTGGGACACCTAGAAGTTTTCTACACCATGTTCTTTGAACTTTCTCAATGATGTCATAGAACTGAAAGCCCCATATCTCAGAACCATAGCAGAGAATTGGTAATATCATGGCATCAAATAACTTAAAGTGTGAATGGAACGAAAAGTGATTGAGTTTGTATCTGGCAATGGAGAGTACATTAAGAGCCTTGCTAGCTTGATTTGCTAAATTGTGAACTGCTTTAGACCATGTATTACGTGAGGAAAGAAGTAAACCTAAATACTTGTAATAGGATACTACACTAATCAGTGTGTTCCCAAAATACCACCTTTCATAGCTGGCTCTATGTCCTCCTTTGCGAAATACAATAATCTTTGTTTTATCTAGATTTACTTTCATCAACCATTTATTGCAGAACTTAGAGAGAATGTCTATTAAATTCTGCAAGTTTCTAACAGAGTCAGCAAATATTACTATATCATCTGCATATAATAATGCAAACAGATCGTACATTTCTTGAGTTAATTGGATACCAATTTGTCGTGATGACATTAACATTACATTCAGTTCTTCAATGAAAAAACTAAATAGCAAAGGGCTCAGAATGCAGCCCTGTCTGACACCTGCAGGACATTCAAAATATTCTGATGTTATATACCCCTTCTACACATGATTTAATATTACTGTACATCGAAGATAATATTTTATACATATTTCCCTTCACCCCTAGTAACATAAGTTTATACAAAAGCAGAGAATGGTTCACTCTGTCAAAGGCTTTCGAGAAATCTACGAAATAAACAATAAAATTTACCACGTCTGATACTTAAAAATTTTTGAATAATAGCATGCAAGACGAAAATATTATCAATAGTGCTGTGGTTTTTTCTGAACCCAGCTTGACAATCTGAAATCACATTTGATTTTTCAGACCACTTTGTCAATCTGTTATTCAAAATTGAAGTAAACATTTTTCCTAGTGAATTAAGAAGAGAAATGCCCCTATAATTATTTACATCACCCTTGTCACCTTTTTTAAGAAGAGGAATTACAATCGCTGTGGTCCATTCTGAAGGGAAAATACCAGAATTAAATAAGCAGTTGAAAAGCTCTACAAGCAGAGGTAAAATAACATCAGCTGCATACTTATAGAACTCATTCGGAATTCCATCTGGACCTGGAGCTTTGTTAGCTTTTAAATCCATTAGACACTTTATAACTTCTTGTTCTGTAATTGGACCATTTAGAAAATTATGTAGTTCATCATCGTCATAAACATCATTATCATCAATATCACTTGTATTTGAGAACTGATCTAAAGTTTCTTCTACAGTGCACAAAAAGTCCAAATCTCCAGAGTTACTACCATGACACTCTTTATACAATGAACTAAAATAGTCGTACCAGGTTTGAATACTAATGTCATTGGAGGAATTACTTTTGTAGCCAACCACAGATTTCAAAATAGACCAAAATTCACCAGAGTTATGGACAGCTGCCTCCTGAAAACGATTTCTGATCAAATCCTGGTATTTTTTCTTAGAATTTTTACATGTCTGTTTAAAAAGTCTTTTTGCCATTTTATAAGCATCCAAATCGTCTACAGAGCCACTTTGTCTGAACAACTTTAGCTTGTCATATGCACGACGTTTAGCATTTTGACAAGAAACACCAAACCAAGATGGCTGAGATTGCTTCTGTGTATTTTGTTGTGTGTACCGATAACGACCATCAACACCTGCTGTCATAAGTGCTTCATTTAGTTTAGATATAGCATAGCTTATGTTAGAAATATTCTGACGCGAATCTTTTAACACGTCCAATACAGATTGAGATGTGAGATTTTCCTTAAAAGATTTTCTGCAGGTCTCCGACATGAAAAAGCGGACAGTGTTGGAGATGGTATTATCAGTATCTTTTTCAGAACGCCTTTTCGTATTTTGTAAACATTTCAGTTCACAGAGAATCGGAAGGTGATCTGAATCTATTCTGGTCAACACTTCAAAGTTGCTTACATAATTGAATAGTTGTGAAGAAACAATGACATAGTCTACGACACTACAGCCATTAGCAGTTACACATGTGAAATTTCCTGCTTTATTATTGGCTGATCGACCGTTTACAATACACAAATCGAAAATCTTACAGATGTTCAGTAAACACTTGCCTGATTCATTTATCACTTCGTCTTTGGAATTTCTAACTGAATGAAAATCTGAAGGTTTGTACATGGAGTCATTGAAAGGAAGATAATCAATTGAATCATCGTAGATGAAGTCATCCTCAGAGCTTGTTCTAGCATTGAAATCACCTCCTATGATAAAATAACTGTCAGGATATAAACTATACAATTCCACTAACATGTTTTCTAAAGCTAATATTTTTCTAGACTACAATCTGGTTTGCAATAACAGCATCCGAGTACGATATCTTTTCCAAATTTAAATAAGCTTTTGTCTATGTGAATAAATACACAGTTTTCTACGTCGCTTTTTATTTGATTTACTTTCCTAGTGTAATCCTTTTTGACATAAATAGCACATCACCGCTTGGACGCCCTTTATGATGACGCTTTGTGGCGGGAAAGCTAAAAACAGCATAATTTTCAAGAAGTTTACACTATCTTTACTAGTACAAAAAGTCTCTGTCAAACCAATCACATCATAACTTGAACAAAACGAAATAAAGTCTTTATCATTTAATTTTGATTTCAAACCTCTAATATTCCACATTAAGATCGACAGGTTGGTCCCTTTAAAGCCTTGGCCATATCCCTATCTTGCTGGTTGATTGACATGAGAGATATTTCCTGTCAATTCATCGACGGTATAGACTGTTTTCAATCCCTGTGGGTCAGTAGTGATCAGTTTATCATACCGTAGTTGGGTAGTCAGTTTCGGATTCTCTTCAGTCAGAGACTTACGAAATTCCAATAGTCTTTTACGAATATTACGTACTCGCCGAGAGAAGACTTCTCCTATGCTGATATCGGTATCTTTCAAAAGCTTTGCCTTCGATAAAACGTTGGATTTGTCCTTGAATTTCGTGAACATAGCGATGATCGGCTTCGCTCCTCGGACCAATGGCGCATTAACGATTCGATGCACTCGTTCAAATTCTACATCTTCATTTATATTTAGGTTATTCTTTAAGACATCTTTCACCTTTTCTTCTGAAGATTCCCAACTCTCTGGATAATCATCTTGATTAATACCGTAGAATAATAGGTTATTCCTTCGGCCCCGGTTTTCCAAGTCATCTTTTGCTCGTTTCAGCTCGCTGTTTTCTTTCTTCAAATGTTCTAGCGTTGCTTTTATTTCAGTCAGAGAGTTGTTGTTGGATTCTAGAGTGTTTGTTTTTGCTGAATTTTGTTGTAACTGTTCTCGAAACTCGGTCATGTCATCCTCAATGCTATCCATTCTACTCGAGAGTACTGCTAACTTCTGGTGGACGGATTTGGATTCGGCTATAATTTTGTCTAGTTTCTCATTTATACCTACGATATCTTCTTTTGTCACTGGTTCAGTAACTGTATCTGTAGCAGTGCTCGCTGAACGAAGTTTTGGAGGTCCAGGATTTCTTTCAACATTTCCAGCAATAACCAAGAGGCTTACCAAGCATAATTTTATGGACAGTGACATCTGGCAGTTCAGTAACGGAATGACAATGGCTGCCATCTTCGGGAGTTTTCTTTGTCTAGCTGGATCACCACCAGCAAAACCTCCAATTTTAGCTCGGTATTGAGGCAAATCCACACCCATTTTACATATACTGATCACAATGCCAAGTAAAGTCTTCTTATGACAGTATAAAATCTGGGATGTAACTTACACTTCTGTTTTACAGCAAATTTTACAGAGCGATGGTTTCGACATGCTGTACATCTGACAGTTACGTAATGCCCTCCATTGACATAGAGTTCATAAGCGTAAGTGTCTCTGGTTGTGTTTGAGCTTCTATCTTACAAACACAACGCAAGGTAGAGCAGGTCCGATCCCGCAATTATCTAATTGCAAGTAATTCCGCTCACTGACTTCGACATCAGTTGCTTGTTGTTTTATTCAAGTAAATTGTTTTTCATTTTGGTAGTACTAATTAAAATCTAATTTTATTTGGGAATGCTCTATTTATGTACTTAAAGAGGAATAAAGAGAACCATTACTAGGAGAACATTTATTCACGTCGCAAGGACACAATGGGAAGAAATCAAATGATTAGCAACAATTGTCCATTACCAAAGAGTATTTTAGCTGATGTACCAGATTTTGACATTGTGGATACTATATGAAGTTCCTTTAGAATCGTGATTAATAAAACAATTACTTGACAAAATAAATGCGACTTAAACTGCAAAGCTTTCAAGAAAGCAGGAATCACAGTCTCAGAGGAAGCATTAGTCCTGTTTCAAAATGACATACGATTTGTGCCCTAGACACATGTACCGGCCACAGCGATTGGTGTTTGCGGTTCTATATGGTCCGCTTGCAGCTCACTGATTGGCTGGACCTTTTGTCTTATGTCTCATTATCATGTAGTGGTCACCTCACGGCACTGTGATTGGTTGCCTTGAGACCGCATTTTTGCGAGGTGGACGAGGTCGGCGGCCTGACTTGAAAAGTACTATGTGCACAAACTTGTGTCCTGGTGTTAGCCTCGTTCTGAGTATGTACTTCCTGGAGACCGTTGTGGTTAAACTGTTTGCACCTGGTACGTCATTCGATTACAACGAACAAAGGCAAAGACAGAAGGCCCAGTTCACCCGAGAAACAATCTGCTCACTACTTCAAACAATCGCTGGTGTGAACTAAAGTCTCTTCTACAGTAAATTTGTTCTGAACACAAACATTGTGAACAATATAGAAAATATAGACTGTTCACCAATAGACTTTGTGAACCATGTGACACTAAATGCAATACGAGGAACTGTTTTCAATTTCCGAGCACGCACAGCATACACTGAATTATACTATACCAGCTTGCGCGTGCAAATCCAATTCTCTGACTGGTCCAGATGTGATGAGACCTGTTGTATTATTCGTGATGTACAAAGGCTGGTACACCACAGTTGGTTCGCTGTCCTTGGATCCATTGCTGAAGTGTCGGGTGGTCGGAGAGACTTTTACAATTTCGTTCGCTTTGTGTTTGGAGAGCAAAATAACTACATGATAATGAGACCTAAAAGAAAAGGTCCAGCCAACCAGTGAGGTGTAAGCGGACCTTATAGGACCGCAAACTCAAATCACTGTGGCCTGTGCATATCGGACCTTACCTATGAAACTGGACGATTCGGACAGGGAAAGGTATAAACATTGTGGTATGAAAAAAAAATAACGGAAAAATATCATATTTACATCTGTCGATTGCGTTGTTATTTGTGTGAAGTGAGGCTAAGAATGAACATACGGCAAAATCAATTGAAAACTGTCATTCTGAATGTATTACATTTTGCATTTTGCATTTGTTGGACATTTGGGATTTGTTGGATTTGCATATAGACTATCAACAGCCGTTTGCGCAGTTTTCGTCGCTGCAGTAACACCAGCCTGAGTCAAGGGTCGATGCCCGGGTGCAAGCGACTGTTATCTGAAATGGTTTGTCTAATTATTCGTACCATGAAACATGACGTCGAGCATAGAGTGGAGGGCAAGCGAGACATTTGCATAGAGTTCATAAGTGTAAGTGTCTCTGGTTTTGTTTAAAAGTCCTTACAGCTTCTTTCAGACAAGAAAAACGCAAGATCGAGCAGGTTCGATCCCGCACTTATCTAAGTGACAGTAATTCCGCTCACAGTCTTCGACATCAGTTACTTGTTTTTTATTCAAGTAAATATTTTGAAAGGTATGATTGATATTCAGTTCAGAAGAGCTAATTAAACTCTAATTTCATTTTGAAATGCGTCATCTTTGTACCGAAAAAGGGATATACACAACCATTACTGGCAGACAATTTACTCACATTGTGAGGACTTGCAACAATTGAATTGTCCTCTTCTATTAATGCGTATTTCAGCCTGTGTAAAAGATTTCTACATTGTGGATACTATATGAGTTTCTACAGAATTTTGATTAAAAACTAATTTCTTGACAATATCAGTGCAAATAATACTGCAAACCTTTCAAAAACACGAAGTACGGTCAGAGAGTGACATTTGGGATAGGGAAAGATTCTCATAGCTGTATAACATTAAACATAACATAATGTGGTGTATAAAAATTTCAATGGAAAAATGGCGTGTTGAAATTTATGAATGGCTTATCATTGTGTGAATTGTGGCTGTAGATGAACGTCCTTCAAAATTAAAAAAAATCGTGAGATAGCCGACAGCCAGAAAACCATAATCTCTCGGGTACATGCTATTTCCTTTCTCATTAGACTATTTGAATGCGATGACAATTGACGCTGGACACACCATCGGTTTTCATCTGATATCCTTTTGTTTGTAATTCTTCGTCTAGCCTAAACAACTCAGTATTTAAAAAGTCTCCTCCTATCCCGTAAGTCGCCCCAGAACAGATTCTCACAGGGACATTAATTTCGGTAGGCTTTATTTTCTATGAACAAAATACAGCGTCAAAATATTTTGACTCTTAAAACCAGATTTTTGTCTTTTTATGTCAAGAGTTGTAATTCCATTATTAGATATTTCACTGTGATTTGCATGGCAGGAAAACATGTATGGATTCCATATCCCAAAACATATCGTGTATATGTATTAAATCGAAGTATTAGAGGACACTTGCTGTAACTTCGACCAATACTTATCAGAGATATGGGAGGGTATTCGTAGAGTCGGTAGAAACAGGTCAAAACAAAAGTAACTTCCAAAGCGCTTATCATAAATTTATCAAGGTGGTAAAATCTCGTACTTCACAAACAAAACAAGCCCAAGGACAATTTTCTGCACACGTAACGCTTAAATAAATAGTATTTATATATTTCGTTTAGTAAACAGTGTATATGCAGCTATTTAAAGATCCATTAGCTGTAACTTTGGTCTTTTTTATTTTGTTTGTTTCTGTGTATCATCTGCAGTTTCTGGTATGAACCCTAAACCATGGAGAAATTCCTAATATTTAGCTCATAAATATACCCTATATGAGTATAATCTGTATTGTTATTGTTTAAATTTTGTATTCAGGTCCGGACTAGAATACATTTATCAACAATAACTCTGGTCATTTCACATATAGGCCTACAGGCTGTGTTGGCAAGCAGGACACCGAGCATTGGTCATGATGATCGGATTATAGTAAAATTCTGTAGTTGATACACTGAAACAGAGTAGTGAAAAATTAGTCAACAGTTACAGCTAATGTTCCTTTAAACTACTGATATCAAAGACATGCGCACAGGTATTCAAATTCAAATACATGTACAGCCCACGCGCAATATTTTTAAAATTGATGCAACAGTTGGAATGCACTCAGATATTGTTGTGTTGAAAAATTACCGTGTTATATCCTTTATATCAAATTTACAAATATACTAAATGGCACTCAGTTGTCGACGTGCACCCAAAGTTCCAGTCAACAAATAAGTATGATTCTAAATTAAACAATAAAAGATAAAAGTCGCGAGAAGAGCACATTTCATTTATTACCCTGTAGCTATTAAATTTAAAATTTATATAATTGCTAATCCCAATCATACAGAACCAGTTACAAAGTAAGTCACTATATCCGAAATTGTGTATAATACGTAATGTCATTGTTAAGAAAGGAATTCTAACTTTGATTAAAATTTAGTCACCAGCAATAATCTATTAAGATAAACAGACTGTACTGACTAGTCAGAGACTAGACAATTGACGATGGTCCTTTGGAATGGAACGGGGAAAGGTAGTTTAGAAACAGACTGAATAAATCACTGAAAATGCTTAAAACGACCATCTGTATGTAGGTTTAATTTACAAAGGTTGCCATGCCAGACACCAATGTATATATTTTCTGAACACGTACACTGGATAATTTGCTGAAGTCGGAAAACCATGATATGTCTAGCGTAGCAGATTGATAAGAATCGTTATTAATTTAAAAAGAGTAAATTCCAAAGTACAAATAAAAATTCATTTAAAATAGAAAGAGCTGCCAAACAAGGCGCTGTGGAATACAAAACACCAAATACCACACATTTAATCCCAGAATTACAGGGGGTTTCCCTATTATCTACAGTCGTTTGACTCACGCTGGCCATAGCTGAACATTTTTTTAATCCATATCCCGCCCCCGTCGATTTGATATCAATAAAGAGGTTTGTGGTGTTTATCAATCTCATAGCAATCATCGTCGGAATCAGAAGAAATACTTGATTTTTCCGAATGAGTATTGCAGTCCAGTTTTGTAACTTGTTGGTATGTTAATCTTTTTTCAGCTGTGAGGACTTACACAGCCTTATTACCGCTCAAGTCTATTCTCTTGTCTTGTTACCAGAGGTGAAACTGTGTTCGTATAATGCATGGTTAGAGAAACGCTTAAATATTCCTCGAAGTCGTAACTCTTTATACGTTTATATTTACGTTGTTTCTCTATTATTTTCAGGGCACAGTTTCTTATTTGCGCTGTACAACGCTACTTTTGACAACCTAATATCAGTCGCAACAGTCACTAAAATTATTTTCTTATTGCGATAAAATTATTATGCACGGTGCGTTGCATTTGTAACACATATTACGTAACATGCTTCGAGTACAAGAATAATACTATATCCCATATTATATGGAGCAAAAGCAATTTTCAAATTTGAAATTAAGTATTGATGTGATATATATCAACTCTATGGATATTGTTCACATGCGCTGTGATATAAACTCAACCGTTTTTACACCGTAGAATATACCGACCAGGTTAAAAATACAAGCATCACACTGAGATACACAATGTTTAATGTCTATTCTACGGGATGTTTTTGTTCTTCTGGTATGAAATAACAGTGTAACAGGAATATAACCATAATAACACTGGTTACCATGCCAACAAAATTATCTATGCTGTATGTCCAATTCGCTACCAGATATATAGAAATATAACCAGCAGCTATATGAATTATTTTATTTTTAAAATTCAAATTGAAGTTATTTTTGCATCAAGTGAAACGATTTCATTGCTGTTGCTAGTATTGCTTCAGTATCAAACAAACTTTGTTGTAAATCTTCATGACACAACGTCAAACCGTCATGATTATCCCCTCTATTGCAAGCATTCTCTCACCGTCACACATGTTGTGTTATCTTTCAGGACAGATACGAAGAGAATGCTACTGAAGGTATTACTTGTCGCCTCTGTGCTTAATTTAGCCTATGGCGGGTAATTATGAACTGTCGTCATCTTTTAGAGATAGTTTTTAAACACCATGCCACAATAAAACCATTGGATAATCTTATCAACTTAACCATTACAATATGTTGTACATTACATAATTATCTCATCAAATGCCTATTGATATCTACTCCGTTAATGTAGTATTTTACCTTTGTATCGATAGAATACAGATCTGTCATGTTAAAAGATAGGTAAACTGTCCAACAGAACCTATACACGCTGAGCTTCATAGGTCTTGTGAAATGATGAATACAAACACATATCCGCAGAAAGTTGCATTTCATATAGTGATTAATATTTTTGGAAAACCAAGTTTCATGCATCTTTCATTCTTAAGACAGATGAAGTGAAAGGATTTTTAGCCCCACACGCTCATTTACACGTTTGGGGCGTACATTTCTACATAATCAAATTGCACAATAAGACAGAGATCAGCGTAAGGATCAAACCAACTGATTGTAATTTCGGAGACATGCGCCTTGAAGGTAACTATCAAGTTAAAGGCGTGGTTTACAAGGCTAAAGTATCAACGGAGGCCAACACGGAGAAGGTGTACTTTGGTTTCATTGATAACACCTTCAAGACGCGATTTGCTAACCACATGGAATCGTTCCGTAATGACAAATACAAAAAAAGTACAGAACTACCAAAGTTTGTATTGAATTAAAAGGCAAGGACCAAGTCAAAGCATCGAGCTACTCTAACATAAGCAAGCGATGCATTCTTTGTATATCAGAAAAGCTCCACATTATCAATGCTGACAAATTATCGCTGTTAAATATACGCTCTAAATTGGTTTAAAAATGTGGCCACAAACAAATATTATTTATCAAATTTTAACGGCCCCTACAAATAGAAGGGTACGTTCCAAACATAAAACGAGATTGTGGGCCTATGAATCCTTTCACCTCATTTGTTTGAAGATTGAAGGATGCATGAAACTTAAATAATAGATATTAGTAAGTCGTTTATTATTTATAACGCTCTGCTTTAAAATTTAGCAGTAATATAAATATATATATATATATATATATATATATATATATATATATATATTATACATATATTATATATATATATTATATATATATATATATATATATATATATATATATATATATATATATATATATATATATATATATATATATATATATATATATATATATATATATAGATTGAATGGGTTCCACAATAGTGTAGCAGTGAAGTGTTGAAAGTAAATTGAACCTATATCGAGTACCATGCAGCATTACACATTCCTAATGTTCACCGATTGATACATTTTTACTTGTTTCTCACGCAGCTTTAAACACTCCACAAATTGTAAGGTGAGTAATCATTCTCACTGAAAATCTCTCGATCTGTAAACGAATTGTAAAGTTGATTGTATAGACTGAATCGTGTTCCACGAGGTTTGAAGAAAAATACATAACTTTGGATAAACTGTTAAATGTGTTCTCGCCGGTCTCAAAGAATGGACGGAATTGGGAAGTCAAAAGTTTTACCTCAGTCACCATCGACCTGTCATAGCGGCTATGCCAAATATTTTCTCCAATTTCAAAATGTTTGACTTTCCGCATCAATTCAGGTGTATGTCATAATATTTTCCAACACCACAACTTCACGTTGTGCAAATTCGTTTCTCTTTTAATGAAGATTTCTTCAAAATGCCAAACGACTGTGTCTGTTTATTCCTATAATGTTAACCACTACAAATATCAATTTCTCTTTGCATCATAGGATCATTCGTTGAACACGTTGACGGAGATTGCATGTGTATGATATATGAATTTTACTGCCAACAACCCGATGACACCCACCCTTACTACGCCAGTGCAGAACATGCTTGTAGTTTGGTAGCCGTACGGCCTGGCGGTCCTAGAGGTCGACTTGCTGTTTTAAGAAACAGTTACATCGATAAGAAGGTGCGCGATTATATCACAGACAACAACTTAGATGGTCCGCCTTGCATCAGCAAGTTCGGTTTCTGGATTGGTCTGGAAGATACTCTCAACGAAGGTGAATTCATCTGGTCTGACGGTGAAAGCCATTGTCAAGATGACTACAGCAACTGGGCTCCTGGTGAACCGAACAACAATACCAAAAAGAATAATGGTGGACAGGACTGCGTACAGTTATGGTAAAATAGGACGTTGCCTTGTGATAAAAGACAATTGGTGTTTCACCAAAAAATAAGACTACATAAATTAAGAGCTACCGATATTGATTAGACTGTGTAGGTGCCACAGAGTCAGACAGAGGCTCCAAGTGTTTGATAAGTGCCACGTTCACCAAAGCTGCAACATATTTTGTTGTCCTTGGCAGGTTTATGCAAAGATTTAAACAAATAACTACAAGACAACAAGGACCCATATTTACCTTTTTAGTCTGTCGGGATGTAACTTTATTTATTGTTAATTGAATTTCGGTTGCTGGGTTTGAAATGTGAATTAACAGATCAACGGCAGTCTTCTACACTGCGGACCATTCTGCTTATTTCAACCATTAAGTCCAGTATAGCGTCAAATAGAAAGCTTATGAGATCAAGTGTGCATCGTACGAGGCGTAGTCTATCGTCTGCTGATTATTTTAAACTTAATACCATCACAGCTAGAAGAAAGACTAGCTAAAAGGGCTTTTAGGATGGCTTGCGTGATTTTATGGAATTTTTCCTACTCGTTCGAAATGACTCATTGCAGTAGGCCTAATGTTAGGCCCTATAGTTCTTTAAAAAGTGTGTTGTACAACATCCTCGTAATCACGGAACTTTTATATATCTTAACAGTTTTGATCAATTAGTCACTATATAAAAATAAATAACTTTTATTGTGATATTTATAAAACGGTCATTCCGATCAAACAAACTGCTAGAGAAATATGTATCATGAAGCATTTAATGCGTATTCAAGTCCAAGTGTACACAATCTTCAAAACAGGCGTTTTTGAGGTTTTTCTCAGGTTTTTATCAATGAAACGTATAACTAATAAACAATAAGTGTCATGCAAGACTTAGAGTAAAAATAGTTTGAAATTCACCAATGTTTGATATTTTAATATTGCCACAATATACGCAGAGTGAAATCAATGGTGAGAAAATATTCTACTTTCACACAGTCACATTTACTTGATCCACAGCCTTCAAAATAAAATCATACAAGAAGAAGATTGGAAAGGATTGTAAACATTAATGTGTCAGAAAAATCCCCGAGGTGGATTTCATCGCAAAAGAATATTGCTATTGAGTTACTTATTAAACTATCTTTCTTAATTAGAACGCGCTTCGGAAACAGACATTCTGACTGTGAAATTTCCACAATTCTTTTCTGGTCTAACACTTGTGACAGCTCATTTTAAAGCTCCAAAATTTTATTTTCCCCATAGCGTTAACACAGGAAGGGTGGCCATTTTGAGTTTCAAATGTCGCACAATGTAGGGTAATTTGTTTCGCAAGTCCCAAACTTTGCACGGTGACGCCTGATTTTTATTGTTGATTTAGTAAGAGAATGGTTGAAAGTTTCGTTTAGGAAAGTTTGAGCAAAAGTTTAAGTCTTTTAATCTTGAGACGCATAGCACTTCAAGTGAAGTAAATGATGATATAATGCATATTGTTTTAGGCGTATGTGATATTGTCATTTGCATTTGTTAGATTTTGGTTGGCATTTTTTATAATATGATTAAATTTGTTATATTGTGATTGACTTTGTTATATTGTGATGGGCATTTGGTTTATTGTGTGATTGACATTTTGTATATTGTTACGACAGAAAAAGGTGGTGAAGTTACCGATTTTCTTTTAAAATGAATTTATTAGATCTTATAACTAAGTCTATGATATGCTAATTACAGTTCTAGAAATATCTTTACTTATAGTAAACATGACCTTCAGAATATTCTAGTGTAATAACTGATTGGGAAGAATGACCTACATAATAATATTGTGATGCGCATTGGTTTTGTTCTAACGGGCATTTATTGTATTGGGATGGCAACAAGTTATATTGTGATCTGCATTTGTTATTATTATGATTGGACTTTGTTATTTTGTAATGGGCATTCTGTATATTTTGATGGACATTCACCATCATCTTATGATAAAGATTTTATATGGAGACGGGCATCGGACTGTTTTGATGCGGATTTATTATATTGTTACATGGACTCATAGTGATATTTCAATATTTTGATATGAGGAATCTACATCATAATACAAAGAATTTTCATCACGATATAACAAAGTCCCATCAAAATATAAAACATGCACATTAAAATGTAAAGATGTACATCACCAGATAACCAATGCTCATCACGAAATAAGAAACGCCCATCGCAATATAACAAATTCCCATCACAATTTGAGGAATGCCAGTCACAACATAAGAAATACCTTTCACAATATAACTTACGCCCATCTCAATACAACAAATATCCATCGCCTAACAACGACTGTGCATCACATTATAAGGAATGCCGCTCATAATATTATGAATACACATATATACAACAATATAACGAATGCTTATCACAATATGATATATTCCATCCACAATAAAATAAATTTACAAATAGCATCATTTTCCTTCATTTAAGACAGTTACGGCTGCTGTTCAATCATGTAGTAGATTGTCATTTTGCTATATATTTATATGCGCTCCTGATTATTATTATTTTGTCCCCACTTGCTGTAGCTTATCGACAGTCCTGCATGAAAAATAGACCCATCACCGCACGTGTTTTAATCAAGTAATCTCTGGCTAAATTTAAATAAATCTTATTTTCATCTTCTAAAGGTTTAGATTCGGCCATAATGGCAAATGGGACGACGAGTATTGCGACGTTAGACCAAAGGGCTTTGTCTGTGAAATACCAGGTATATTATTACACTTGTGCGTCAGAGTCAAGTGATCTGTGAACGTGTATAAGTGAGTGTCAGAGGACAGAGAGAGAGAGAGAGAGAGAGAGAGAGAGAGAGAGAGAGAGAGAGAGAGAGAGAGTAGGAGAGAGAGAGAGAGAGAGAGAGAGAGAGAGAGAGAGAGAGAGAGAGAGAGAGAGGGGGAGATGTATGTGTGTAGCAATGTTCTTGAGATTACAGCGACTTAAAATAGACAACTATTATGTTTTTCGAGCTAACGATTTACATAACCTATGTTCTCTTACGTTGCATCAGTTTTTGAAATTCATTTAAGATGGCTATATCGATGTAAAATTAAACGATGCTGATCTATGACCTTTGAATACTATCTTTATAGAACTCAATGCCAAACAAAAACCTAAGTTTTGACATGTCTTTTTCCTATCGCAGATCCTTATTGTCACAGTGAACATGATAGCGATACTCCTTAATGTGCTCTATCGTCCCTTTGACTTCACATCTGGCTTGCAAAGACGTAGTGGTATACCAACACAAGACAATGGCTGAATCCGACGACAATCATATAGAAATATGACTAAGCCTTCTAAAGAATTGTAATAATAGTGAATGTAATAAATGAACTTAATGCATATCCAAGGTTTCTTCTCCACCCATGTCATATGTATGTATGTATGTATGTATGTATGTATGTATGTATGTATGTATGTATGTATGTATGTATGTATGTATGTATGTATGTATGTATGTATGTATGTATGTATGTATGTATGTATGTATGTATGTATGTATGTATGTATGTATGTATGTATGTATGTGTGTGTGTGTGTGTGTGTGTATGTATGTATGTATGTATGTATGTATGTATGTATGTATGTATGTATGTATGTATGTATGTGAATATGTATGTGTATGTAATATTGCCCAACACTTAATGTGATCAGTAATAATTCTAATCATTAATGTCTGTTCATCAATTGGTTTGAATGTCAACATAGGAAAGAAAATGATGGTGTACAGTTTTGACATAAACGTGATGCGATTTAGCGAAAGTAATAATATCACTTCCTGTCAAATTTTAATATGTATTTCCATCTCTGTCTATCTTATACTGATGTTTTCTCGAAAGCCTTGTGCCCAAGCTCAGAGGGTTCTTGGTCATTTATGTGTATTATGTATTGACCTTGGTTATTTTTCATTGCATGTATGTGTATTGTTGATAGGCCTGGGTCATTTTCCATAGTTTGTACATGTATTTGTATTGAGGATAGGCCCGGGTTATCTTTCATAGTTTGTATATGTATTTATATTGAGGATAGGCCAGGGTCATCTCCATAGCATCTCCACAGGGCCAAACTGCTAGGTGTTCATGATTTGTCTTTTGGTGATGCAGTGGTTTACTTGTTGGTAATAGGTAACAGAACACTATTCAAAGCACTTCTGAAAACATTGGAGAAATTATCGAGCGCGTTCACTTGCGTATATGTACCCAGAAAGCAGTAAAGAACAAAAATCCTGCATCAAAACATTAAGAAGAGAAAACTAAAAAAATCTGTTATTTTTCTCTAATTTTAGGATGTTGTTTGCATAAACATAGAGAGTCTAAAACCACTTAGGACCCTTTCTTTCTTGTATTCAGTTCCAACTGATTGATTACTCATCTTGATCCCCTCGTTCAAACATGTTCATTTTTTTAAAACAAACAATGGCCTTTACGCAATTCCTCTCTGTAGCAGGCAACCTTCATACACTGAAACGGAAGAGAGTGTACGTTAGCAGAGAGTTGTATCTGGTCAAACAACGACAGTGTCCAACAACAAAACAACGGTTATGTTCGTTAAATTTTCATGGTCAACAACAACAACACGACTAATAAACATAAACAATAATACAAACAACAACCACGTTGGCAGAGAGTTGCATCAGTTCTTATGACACCCCCATTACGTTTGAAGCAACAACAACACAACAGTTATGTTCGTTGAATTTTATCTGTCAACAAAAACATGACTAATAAGCATAAACAACAATACAAACAACAACAACCAAATGTCTGGGTACCCTGTGATGCAAACTGCTAGTTGCCCACCATCAGAACTTTAAATGCATCAACCGTTTTCTTGGCTCTCGTAATTCCTCAACTTTAGCAGTCGCTCAAAGTAAAAGTGAATCATGGTCACTGAGTGAATGTATTTCACGTTGAAGTTCACTGTAGCGTCGCCAACCTGGATATTTATCTGCTGGACTTCAAACCACGGCCCAGCCGCAATACTGGCAAACTGAACTCGAGTGGAGTACGTTTTACCACAGTCCCCTGTGATCTATTCCGTTCTTGGACTATGCGTCCCATAGACGTGTGTACATATGCCTTAGCACAGTCCCTCGTGGGCTATTCAGCTCTGGGACTATTTGCCCCATAGACGATTGTACAGAAGCGAGAAACAACCCTTCTCGCTTCTGTACACTCGTCTATGGGGCGAATAGTCCCAGAGCTGAATAGCCCACCAAACGACTGTGTACATATGCCTTAGTAAAACCATATGTACACACATCTATGGGGCGCATAGTCCAAGAGCGGAATAGATCACAGAGGACTGTGGTTTTACATTGAGAAAAACCGTGGTCGTTTTCTACAAGAATTTGTTCGAAAGTTCGTCTCCGATTTACAGCAGACAACAACGACCTTGCCGTGATCGCATTTGCGAAATCGCGAAATGTGCTAGCTCTGCATGGCAGGGCTGTGTGTTACCGGCGTTATACGGCCTCCTGTGGTGGGACGGCCGTATAACGCCGGTAAGCCTGCCATGCAGAGCTAACGTTGTGCTTATCGCTGGCCGTCGTATGTGAAAGGATGATTGACGTCATAGATTTCGCGCTAGTTCTCATGTGATTTTCTCTTTAATTCTCGCGTGCGTGATTTTGCGGGTTTTTACTTTCTTTTTTTCACTTCCGGATCTACACAGCTCTAAAATGTCTAGGGTCGGCCGGTTAAAAAAGGGTAGTCGGGTTATCGGAACAACACAATTATTTTTTTAGGCCTCACAATACAATAGCGACGATGTTAAACAAACAAAATAATTTTCGGCTACTGGTGTAGAGGGCAGTCTGCATGGTGGCGAATTTGAATCCGACATTGCAGGTGAAGAGTGCCACTGGTCGACGTGTAATGAGGCTGAAAAGTGCTTCTTTGCAAAAATTTCCTGACAGTCGCTTTGTTGAAAGTGAAATGCAGTTTAAAGCATCTTCGTAGTTTCAATGTACGGTGCAGTGCCAAAGTATCGGGGTGTCTGTTTTGACCTTCGTGGCTCCAGACTAATATGATTCCGAGGCAGGTCCTGCAGTGTATGTTTACCATCACCATCAAGGGTGAAGAAGAGAGTTTCGTCAGGAAGTGGCGCGTAAGCGTTCATGTCAGGAACCCAGATGTAATGGTAGTACCCAGATGATCGTAAAATGGACGAACAAACACAAACAGTGAGTATTTGCGCCCACATACGCCCCGAGAGTTGCCTATAGGCTGTACACACTCAAATCACACTCCACGCCCCACCCGCAACCCAGCTGTCGAAGATGGTACCCCATGGCTTTATGATTTAATCACCTGTTGAACAAACCATAGATTACTTTAAACGAATTGACATGAATCGAAGAAATTGATCAATCATGGACAATGTTACAGGGCAGCCCCGGCCGTATGTACCCTACTGGAACTTTTCGTTCCAAAGAATGGCGTTTGCAAACCGGAAGTCAATAAAATCCACATAGAAAATACCGTCCATCTTTGGTAAAATATTTGGTACATGTGAGCGATATCACTTACACGACAGTCAATAAATCAAGTCGAGTAAATCTAGACTCATAACATGAAGCGAAATGTATTTAACTTTAAGAAAATTGTATGTTTGAGATTGAAATATACATGTACATGATATTGATTTTTGAAGAACGAACAATTAAAATGTAATTTCAATCAGGAACAGTCCATTAATCTGCGCAATTGAATACGCAACATTGCGCCAACGGAATCTAGAGATCCCGCTGGAAACATTGTACATGTAGCACAATGGGGCATGTACATCAACTTCAAAATGATGCTGCAGAATCGCATCTTGCCACGAAAACTAAAACTATCCCATAATGTTTTACTTTGTGTTTTCGGCTTTGACTTTGAGTGTGAGTTGCATCCAACTTAGAGATCGTATGATTGGATAGCGCCGTGTTACCATGGTAACATTTCACTGTGATTTTCTTGTAATGAAAACGATGACTGACACCCTTTTCCCAATATAACTCTGTGCCTACCATCAGTTTGTCGAAAAGATGTTTTTGCAACCAAGTGTGACATTTTGCTGTTCTTTCCATACGTATAAAGTTTGAAGTTTGAAATTAAACCACAGACATCATGCCCTATATTTTTGATTCTCGTTATGTGGTTTAATGTACAATGATAACGTTATATTTAGTTTAGATCGATAGACTTTGCTTTGTAAAGGGTATACTCTTGAAAGGTCACTGAAAGTTGCAGGTGCTCAGTACTCAGAGATTGTCCGTTGTTGTTTCTCGTTAATCACTAAATGCATGGAAGACCAGAAATGTTCACAATGGTTCACCGATTGTCCTAAATTTGATGTCATAAACTTCATTTCTATTCATAATTTGAACTTGTTTAACATTAAGCCTTCATCACACTTTTTCCTGTTAAGTTGACAAGTTTGGTTGTTATTCTGTGCTACATTGAAAAATACGCCATGGACTGCCAAGCTGCAAACCCATCATTCACAGTATTACCCGACCCTGTTTTGCGCCGTAGTGGCACATAGCAAAATTATTGTGTCCATTGACACAAAGTTGCATGTTGCTGCACATTGTTGCATATTGCACTGATTACTAATAGCCAATGTACAGAAACAGGAATATTCATGATAGCAAAAATCGTGATAAAAAAATTGCTTGACAAATTTCCATGACAAAATAAATGTGACTGGTACTAAAAAGATTTCAAAAAAGCAGGAAGCACAGTCAAAGAGGTAGCATTCAGACAGGGAGAGGTTTGCATATAAACATTGTGGTATTAAAAAAGAATTCAACAGAAAAATAGCATATTGAAATCTGTCGATTGCTTATCATTTGTGTGAAGTGAGGCTAAGAATGAACATACGGCAAAATTAATTAAAACTGTCATTCTGAAAGTATTAACCCTTTGAGCACCAAAGTCTATTTTTGTCCTCTTCATAAAATTTTTCTCAGATTTTTGCCAAAATTTTGAGAAAAAACTGTAGCCAATGAAATGTGATATCCACTTGGTCTAAAATTATCAAAAAATTACAGAAAAGTTCATAAAAATTGGTAAAATTTTGCACTAAAATTTTGGCGGGAGAAAATTACAGCGCTCAGAGGGTTAAATATTTTGCATATGTTGGAAATCCGGGATTTGTTGGATTTGCATATACCCGGTAGACTGTCAACAGCCATCTGCACAGTTTTTATCACTGCAGTAACACCAGACAAGGCTGAGTCAAGGGTTGATGTCTGGGCGCATGCGACTTCTATCACTAAAATGGTTTAATTGCCTTTCTATTAATTATTCTTGAGTGACGTCGAGAACAGGGTGAGGCAAAGGATGACATATGCATAGAAGTCGTAACTGCATATGTCTCTAATTTTGTTTGAACGTCCTCACAGCTGCTTTCAGACCAAAAACGCAAAATAGAGCAGGTCCAATCCCGCACTTATATGCGACAGGGTATTCAAGTCCGCTCACTGACTTTGACAACTGTTGCGTTTTTTTCTTTGGGTAATAGGAGCAGTTGTATTCAGACATTTCCAGCAACATAACTGTTAATAACTTGTCTCCGAAAGTTTTTGCAGCATGAATATCCAAGTTTCTCCAAGGTTTGGCTGTTGTAAGCTGCTTTGCTGTCGCCACGTTACGTTTATGTTGTTTCCAGCATGACCTGTGACCTATGACCTGCTTCACCTGTCAATCATTTCCACTGCAATAGGTTACAACAGAGTTTTTCCCTTTTGTTATCAGCGAGGGCGCAGTAGCTCAGAACGGTCCATATGGCACTCGCGGTCATGTCTGCTGCATTTCTGACTCGTGCCTGCGACGCTATATATGTTTCTGACCTCTCATCCCTGTATGTGCAAGAGACTATACCAATAAATAGAAAAAGGCACTGTTGACAGTCTAGCTTTGCTCTGCTTTGAGTTCCACAACTAATTTAAAGCTGTACAATATGGTGTTGAGTTCATGGTAAAAAGTATTACTTGACATTTTGACCCCAAACAGTGATTTTTGTGCCTGTATGTTGACAATGTTGTGTACATAAATTAAGGTACAAAATGGTTAATTGACTGTGTGAAGCCGAGGGATGAGCAATTGCAAACTTGTGGTATTTTGAGAGTTGATGGCACTTTTTCAATGTGATTAGGTTGTTAGTTGTATGTAAACTAATTTTAATACTTATATCAGATGTAAGCAAATGTTTCATAGCCTTCGCAGAATGCGTGGTTGCAGGCCACTGTAAAAATATTTTTGTCAGTACTTTGTAAAACATCTTTTTGTCAACAATATAACGAGTGTTTCCGTGAGATGTTGTTTTCATCGTCACATTCCAGACTGATTGGTGTATTCTAGTTTCAATTGCAGTACAATATCCTTCTGCCAAAGCCAGTGCCATGCATTGCATTCCTGTATTTCAAAACAGCTTTCACAGTTTCTTGAACAAATATTGACTTTTTTCTCACTATGAACTAACGGCCTGCTACAAATTAGATTATTCTGTTAGTTTCTTGATGAAAGTTTCAGGTACTGCAAAATCCACCGTTCAGTTTTTCAGTATTTTTGAAAAATATATGAAGACGTGCAAGTATTTTATAAAATTTTATACTTTTCAGCCCCATTTTTCATTTACAGTTCAACCTTGCTAAAGAAAACAATCAGACTCGTACCAAAATGTGCTTGGGAAGGACAATATGATTGCAAGTACAACTCAGTATACTTGTATGCGTGTTAGCCTGCCATATCCCTCAGATTTGTTGGAGAACTCAAGTCAAAATATCAGGCAATCAATCAATCAAACCATTGCAGAAACCTTTATGAATCTTCTTATGAAGATGCTCGTAAGATTCATATTAGAATCTTACAAGTATTATATATGCTAATTAGTAAAACGGGTCAGTCACAATCAGGGTGCGCTAGATGATTTTCATTTGTTATGGACATATATCTGCTATTCAGACTGATATTATATTGCTTATTTGTTTCTAATAAATAGTAATAGTTGTATCTAACTTGGTCACATAAAGAAATATTGCATATATTGTGCAGGTTTGGTTGTACATCCACAAAAATGCCTTTAAAAACTGTAAAAAGTAGCGTTATGCTGTTTCACTTCAAAATGTACTTAATTTCAAAATGTTTTTTGGAACACAGTGTTAAAATTGTGGAATACATATGTTATTGCAGAATACCTAATCTTTCTTTCACAAGTTATTTCATGTGATTATGTGCATCGGAACAGAAACTGTGGTATTTTTACCAAAACTGTAACATCGTTATGTTTTTTGTGTTTTATGACCATAAGTACATATACCTTTACTTTTTATGTAGAAAAATGGGTAAAATATTGTAATATTGAATTTAATTCCAACCTCAACATCCATGGCAAGCAGTTTATACACACAAATTAAAATAAAATTGCATATTGTATTGTTTTGTGAATAAATGAAAATGGAGATGTTGTGGTCGGAATTTCTTGTAGCGTCCGTGACACACTCATATCTTAAGGACAACAGGAGTTATAAAAGATCTGATGTCACAGGCCTAAGTGTCAATAGGTGCCTACCTTAAATAAACAAATTATATAATTACTGTCCCTTGCATTCACTATTAATATTCCAAAAATATGGAAATGTAGCATCCGTGACGGTGTAGCGTCCGTGACGGTGTTTACTACATAGTCATAATTAATAACTATATTTAAAACATTTTAAAGCAGTTAATCCACTGAAACATAAATACTAGTGTGTATTGGGTGTACATACATGGAGTTGTGTTACAAAATGTCTTCAAGGCATAAAACTGTAAATTTGCACAAAATTGATTTTTTAAAAAGTAATAAAACACTCAAAAATTTATGTTGAGCCTCAACTGTAACACTTAGATTGGTGTTTTTTAAGAATGCAGTAATTATATTGAATATGTTATTAGAATTCTAGTGAAAAGAACAATGAATTCTGTGCTGTATATGCATTTATTATTGTGTATTCCATTTCAATTCATTATGTCACGGATGCTACAATAAAATGCAAACATTGTTTTTCAGATTATAAGCCAATCTGAATGTGAAATAACCACCACATTTTATTGTTTTGTTATCACATTTTGAATTTTAAAAAATCAAGGGGGTAAGAAATGACATTTGTGTTAACTCTGTCTCCACCACTCTCACATATTATGAAGGCAGAGAGTACGAACGTAAAGTTGGCGTCATCCTCATCCTCATCCTCAGGTGACCTTTCTGGCTGACGCTAAAATGACGCTACTCAGCATCAGCTTCAGCGTCGTATCCAAAGATTGCCGAAGTTACGCTACCCGATGATGGATAAATGATAAAATTCGCCCATAACTTAAGAAAATAACAACTCCATTCTTTCTAAACTTTCTTTTGAATCCTAAAACTGGTTTGCAGGTAATATTTTATCGTTTGAATATCTCATATGGAATAGTTTTTTGGAAATGTTCGTAATTTTCAGTCCATTGATCCGCGGATGTGTTTGTTGGTATCCTCTTAACTCTTGCGTTAAGATTTTCCAAAAATTGGTGCAAAAAAGGTAGACATGGTCCGAAATGTGTAAAAATCGCCACCATGAGAGGTGATATGAAAGCCCTAATTATTCAAAAGACATATAAAACAATTAACTTGTATAACTATGACTTGAGGCCTGAAAAGTCAATGTATTAAACATAAAACCTTTGAACTTTAAGGAAATTAAGGGCTAAGAATGTGTTGCGTTATAACTACAACGTGAGAAACGGATATTGAGAGGAGAGGTAACTAAATATTATGAAATGCAAATCCCACTGTGTTTTAATTAACATTTACAGTGATATGAAACTTGGAGCACATTTTTAAAGACATTTTTACACTTATCATTCCATCAGACGCATTTGGGAATAATCGGATCTGACGCCGGTGGAGCTGACGCTGTAGCGTCATCCTCATCCTCATTTTTGCGTGACCCCTGAGGCTGAGGATGAGGATGAGTATGACGCCAACTTTACGCTCGTCAGAGAGTACAGATATATTATAGAACAGAGGTCAAAGGTTGGCAGACTACGTCTCTGATCTCCAGCCTCACCTAGGTGTGTGTGCGCCCCATCCTGACAGGTGTTAGAACAGCTGCAAGCCATTTGGATTTCTGGGGTGGTGTGTCAGATACATTGTATCAAATTTTGTGGGACCACAGGTCAAAGTTTAACAACCTGTCGCTCTAGCCTGATCTAGGTGTCTAGTTTTATCTTGGTTTTACACTTTAAGTAAGGCACAAGCAATGTTAACTTCTGTGGTTTTTGATGTATTGAAAGTTTATTACTGGTATAGACATTTTTCACATACTCCAACTGATTTTTGCAGTAGTTGCTATAGCTTTCTTGTTCAATTTAAAGAATTGTCAATGTTTTGACACAATTTTCACAATTTAAATGTTTGATAGAGAAAGGTTTTGGAGAAAAGAGAAAGAAAAAACCAGATTGTTGATTGCTTTTTATATTTCAAATTGACCTAACTTTCAAGTTTGATTTTGGTAGCGTCCGTGACAAAATTACATGTCATACTAAACAGAAAATATTTTAGAAAGAAGTTCATTTTGATTACACTAAATGGTATTAATATTGTTGCTATAGCATGGTTAATTCATGACAATAAAA
Source organism: Ptychodera flava (assembly GCF_041260155.1). Lineage (NCBI taxonomy): Eukaryota > Metazoa > Hemichordata > Enteropneusta > Ptychoderidae > Ptychodera > Ptychodera flava. The sequence continues at coordinate 44,335,636 of NC_091929.1, forward strand.
CTTTTTAAGTACAGCATACCAGTGGAAGGACATAGAGAAGTTGAAAGTCCTATTAAAAAATATGATCAATATTGTTGTATTTCTCACTAAACTTGAGGTTGTGTTTATTCATGGAAAAATTAAGTAAATCATACCAAGTATAGCTTATTTTAATGCCAATATGCATCTTTTATATTGTAATAACATAAGAAAGCATTAACAAATCATTGTTTAAAATTTTATTATGACATTTGTGTTTCATGTACAACATTTCTGTAGCGTCCGTGACACTGCGTCGACCATATAAAACATGTGCACTGTGGTAAAACTAATGACGTTTGCTTCACCAAATTTTAGGAAGATATGCCCCATACCATAACCTTTCAACATATTATTTAACTGGACAGTTATCATGAACTTGAAATTTTGACCTAAGTGACACACTCTAGCGCACCCTGATTGTGACTGACCCGTAAATTAAGAGCCATATTTGTAGTGAAACCAATTTTGAGTAGTGAAATTAAAAGAAACAAAATTTCTTAGTCATTTTTGACAGTTTCGTACACATTTTTCCTCTAACTCTTTTCTTATGTAAGAAATTTAGTTTCCTATGATAATATAAGATTCTTACTCTAACTAATTTGCATGTAAAGTAGAAGAAATCGTACAGGGAGAGTGGGTGGGGGAGGTTAAAACCCAAACAGTTACCATGTAGTAATGAATGCCTACCATCATTCATGCTTTAACAATGATTTCTTCAACCTCCATAACTTACAGTGTTGTATATTTCAGTCTGTTTGTTAAGTAGAAAAAAACATCTGAACGTCTCTACTTAAAACACCTCGTTAAAAAAGTTAAATTGGTTTTAAATTTCTGTACTATTCAGACAGGCTACAGCAGGTCAAAAAAAAATAATTGGTAGTGTGTGCTGTTAACACAATCAGGTTTTGAAAATATTTATTTTATAAATATTTTTTTGAGCAGATTATATCCATGAATTGGGAAATCCCATTGTGGCGTGTGTGTGAATTAGGTGTCGGGAAGTATTCAAAGTGTGAACAATTGCAGTGCGACAGCTGGTAAATTCACCATGGTTTCTAATGCTCTTTTCAACCCTTCCACCAGCATGGTTTAGTCCAAACTCATTGTTATAAATAGTGAATTGGACCTGTTTACCAGGAAGAGGGGGGGTGGTGTGAACAGCAGGGGAAGTTGGATTTGTGTACTTTGTATACTCCTTTTAAAAAAGTTCACTCAATTTGTTTGCAGAGGTATCGCAGAATGCGGCATCGTCCAGATCAAAATAATATATCCAATATGGTGTTGATAACATGCATGCCCATTTGGGAAAACTGGTAAGTTTTACATGGCTTTCCTTATAATAATTTTTTTGCCCACACCCAAACAAAATTTGTGAACTTCACTGAACAATTCTGATTTGAAAATGAAATAGGAAAATGATAGTTCAAGGTCGCATGATTCAAAGAATATGAAAGGTACATGTAGGTAGATTGCAATTCGGGCAATGACAAACAAGCGTTTTGCTCAACTTTACCCCAAGTCTGTGGGCAACTAATATCAAAGCAGAGTACATTGAAGGAGTAAATATCAGCAGATTGTTGCATTGATTGAGGTGATCACAAAATTGAAGCAACATACTGTAGTAGATTGCGGCATGGATTGTTGGGTTAATGTGATAGCCCACACCCAGTTGGCCTAAGAAAAGGCAGACGACTGGTGGACCAGTCTAATTTTGTCTGTAAAACTGACCTACCGGTATGTCTGTAATTAAATTTGGATATTTTAATGAAATGATGCATTTGTGTTTATGTTATGTGTGATAACTAATTCATTACCTGAACAATATCCTTCTCATTGTGTAAATGTGATAACATATATTGTTTGCAGTTTTAGTTTCTGAGATGTTCATGGGCGAGGTATTCTCAGTGCTCAAACACTCGGTCGTGTACTCAGTGCTTTGCATCTAAGTTATGTTAGAGGGCAGAGCGAAGAATACGAAATCGATTGATCAAGCAGAAGTTTGATCTATCAAGCATTCTACCAACCAATGAGTGCCTGTGTGTTAGACAGATAGATCCTCATTAGCCAGTTTGTGTGGACGATGTCTTTATAGTCCAAGGGCAGTTGAGGTGAACCAACCTCCTTGGGCAATTCTGGGAACAGGGTTTCATGAATGTCCTAATTGTATAGCTTGGGTAAATATAATGTAGTTTGCTATCGAGGCATAATTGGGGCATATAGGAATCATTTGCTGATCATGTTACAAGGGAAAACTCTTCAAGGTGTTTTGTTATGATCTTGTCGGGAATACCTGTACAAATTGTATTTTTCCAGAGAAATGAAGGTCCACAAGGAACCATTGATCCGATCCCATATTTCACAATTCACTGCATTCCAATGGCAGCCTATTCATTATACTGGGATAATTTCTGTTCCTTCAATTTTTACCCAATGTACTGTCATCACGGAACAGTGAGTCGAACTGCACTCTGTTCTATCGTAAAATCCACATATGGATTGTGGAATTGCACACATACTGGTAGTAACATCTGGTGCTTCAAAGATCAATGCAATTTTTACTCGGCAGAATTTGGGTTAATGACATCATTTCTGCATTTAATCCTTGAATGCAGGGACTAATAAAGTGTACAATTCTCAAACCGTGTCTTGAATTGCCACGCAGATAGATATTATTGGAAATAACGTTAAAAGATAATTTCAGATATAAACACGTGTATTTTTCTCCCAATTGCACTATGTTAAAGAGCATATATTTGGGCTGCATTGAGGTCAAAACATACCGTAATATAAAGTGCGCCCTCTATTGACATACACTGCAAATTCTGTGTATGGCACAAGGGCCCAAATACAATGTATTATCTTGTCCCAGTAAAATTGATACATACCTTTGGCAAGAAATGTGACTCATTTTCAAGTTCACGTTTGTTTTAACTGTTTCAAGGTAGTATGCACCTCGAGTGTGAAAGACTTAAATTTTTGCTCTAACTTTCATCAAGGGATCTTTCAATCATTCTCTTTGAAAATCAAGAATAAAAATAGGGGTCACCGTGCAAATTTTTGTACTAGAGAAACAAATTACCCAAGATTTACCGATATTAGAAATTCAAAATGGCCGCCATTCCAGTGTTAACTCTATGGAGAAAAATAAAAATTTTCGAATTTCAAAAACTAAGCCGGTGAAAAGTTTTCTTACACCAAGAACTCTAAAATGAACCCCCACATGTGGTATATCAGAAGAGAATTGTAAAGTTTGAGAGTCTGTATGTCTGTCCCCGAGGTGCGTTCTACCTTAAGAATACATTTTTGTCATGGATTAGACAACCAGTAGTTTTTATTCAATTCACTTTGTAAATTTATGAAGAACAGGAGCTCATACAGTTGTATGTGTTTAGATGAATGTATCGATATCGGTTTGTAGATGAAGTCATTTAGCTGTTTAAAATATCGTCAAACATGCCTCTTCCCTCTGGTATTGAAAAGACAGTACTGGTATGTACGTCTCAATCTATTTTATCTTTATCATTTCAAATTTGAGATTTTTACCTGTCAACATTCAAATTCTGTCACACATACATTGTTATATGTTTAACATCTCATTGGAAATGACATAATCCAGAATGGTATTGAGGGCATCTGTTATGTAATTTGCATCTTGTATACAAGATGCAGATTAAAAGATTAGGTAGCGGGTAATGGGTACCTCATCCTGTAATTGGCCAATGCCTGTTGGACCAGGGCTTGAATAAAATGATATGCTAGCTGCACAGGGTATTGCAGGCAATATTCGTCCTGGAGTTATGATCAATAAATATCATGTATTAAACTTTTTTGTTATATAAAATTAGAAAATTGTTAGACCAGTTCAGTCCTGAAAAATTGGTTCACGCTTTTGTCACATCGAAGTTAGATTATTGTAACAGTCTTCTTTTGGCCTACCTGCATATAAATTGAGCAAGCTTCAACACATTCAGAACTCTGCTGCTCGTTTGGTAACTGGACGGGAGAAACAACTTTCTAGAACATATGGTGACAGAGCTTTTAGCGTGTACCGGTATGCCCCTAAACTGTGGAATAGTTTGCCTCCCGAACTTCGGATGATAAAGAAATTCGCTCTTTTAAGAAGTCTCTTAAAACCATTATTTTTCGTCAATGCTACTGTTGACTTGGATATAATTTTTACCTGCAGTTTTTATATTTTATTTATTTTTTATCATTTTAGTGAAATTTTTTTACATACTTTCTTTGCTGTTTATAGGTGGGATCCTTTAGTCTAGTTTTTAAGCTTGCTTGTTTTTATTGATTGGTTTTAATTACACTCTTTCCTCTGAGTTATTTTGTATTTTCTTCGAATTTTTTTAGTTCTTCCAGTAATTTTCTGTAATGTACAGACCACTGAGACAAGGTGTGTAGTGGTCTTTAAACAATAAATTATTATTATTATATTATTATTATTATTATTATATAAGCCTGTCTGTCTTTTACTTTATGAGCTACTAACAAGTTATTTGGTCAGGGCGATAAGCCCTCACATTGGTGATCGGCAGAACAAATTAATGAAGGGGATTAGGGAGGGCAGTTAACAGATACGGACTGTTTTCTTTGAAATACTATACACAGATAGCTAGGGTAAAGTAATAGGCACACACATGACATAGGTAAGGCTTGTATAACCATGGATGTAATCTTTTTTTATGCCCATGGCATAACAAAAAGTTTAATACATGACATTTATTGATCATAACTTCTAGATGAATTTTGCCCGCAATACCCTGTGCTAGCTGCTTTGATCATGAAAAATTTTGAATATCAGCTAAGTAATGTGAAATCATAAGATCTTTTTTTCCCTTTTCAAATTATCGTCAGGTTTCTGTGTTTAATTTATTTCACTGTATGATATACAAAGAAGTATAATTATTAACATCGGTGAGGACCCATGAAATTAAACTGGACAGAATCGGCAGTCTTCCTCCATGTCCCCATAGTGACATAACAATTGGTTATTACTCTGACTTCCTTTGCAAGTTTTATTCCCCATACAAAAGTGCACAGTTTTGTCATCAGGAGTTGTAGTAGTACTCCTCATTTGTAGTGCTTCCCCCACCCAACAAATAATGGTACAGTCCTAGTGTCAGGGTAATAATATCATGGATCATTGCCCTTACTGTTATAAGTTGATGATGGAGTCAGTAAAAGGTATTATTGACCCAATTGTCATGCATATAACTGTCAATTACCTTGTTCGACCATACCATTTCAAAAAGGGAAGTTTTCTATTATCTGTAAATTTGACTTTCCACAAAAGCTTACATCTGTATATGATTGCAGATAATTTTGTTAGAATTCACACAAGTTGAAGTGGGTACAGAGTCAGCAGATGTTGATATGGGATTATTTTCATTTTTGGTTTACACACAGCCAGATTTGTACCACCCCCGTAAAAAATGAGCCTTTCCACTCATTGCCAGAGGGTGACATTGACCCAAGGGTTGTAAAGTCTTACAAGACTGCTTGGACACATGAACTTTCCGAAATGAAAAACATTTCCTTTTCACTGAAAAGTCAACACTTCTTGCTCAAACTTGGCAAAAGTATCCCCTATTTGAGTTGAATTCTAGACTTCAGATCTTAAAATTGGAAGTTTGGTAGAAAAATACTGTACTGGCACATAACGATATGAGATATTCAACTTCTTGAACTATTGTTCAGGCATGAAAATTGGGTCACCTAGGGGGTACGCCCTCCTACAATTGTTGTCTATTGTATTACACTGCCTTTTGTTGTTTAATAACTGAACAATTAAATGTTGGCGGTGTTTGGCTAAGAGTGTACAAAAGACCATTTAAAGCTGATCCAGCTACCTTTACATTGAGGTATGTATACACTTTTTGTTGAGATGTTAAGAAGTGTTAACGTTTCTTGGCTGGCGTGACCGAGTTGAGTTTGAACTGATTTTAAAAACTCCGGAATCTTACACTGCGCTGTTTGGTGTATTCTGTATGAGTTACTGATTCAAAAAAAGGTCAGTTTTGATTTTGTATTTTAAGGAATCTTTTAATGTTTTGTGGACTTGAAATTACATTTCAGAACCTTGGTGATGTCACTGCCGTATATTTCTATGCTGTGAATTTAATTTAGGAGCAGTTGTCATTGTGTTTGTGACATTAATGTAACGTGAAATCAATTAGTCATAATCTTTTGACCCGCGTGCCACTTCCGCAAAAACATTGCAATCAGTCATGTGCAAATTGCGTACTGTCAGACCATAGCTACTGATTCGTTGGTCTATGTGCCTTGAAAGTTGAATGTTCCGTCTTGCTACTGTAACCCATCTGGCAAAACAATTGGAATGGCCGATGGCAAGATTCTATAATGGTATGCCTGTACTAAGCATGTGAGAGATTAGGTGATTGTTCGAGGTTGTACTGGTAGCTGTACCGTAAATTTTAAAGCATGAAGTCACTCTATATGGACGTTGTAAGTGGTATTTATAAACAGCATGTGTCAAATATGATACTATGTTTCACACTCACACACAGGTGTACCGTACATATCAAATCAACAACCAAATCTCTTATATCATTGCCCAAGTCTATAAAGTATTTTTGTAAACATTGATGGTTGGCATGGCAATAATCTGTTCAGTTAGTGCTTTGAAGGTGTCTGGTAACCAACACACACTTCAACAATTCTGACAGAAACTACTGAACCTTGTAGTGATGTTACGGCATGAATCATTTTGAATTCTTCTAGATTATGTTGTGTTTTGCTGTTTTTTATCTGATGAAAGGCTTTTGAGTGACAAGTTTACACCAACCAATTCTGATCGACTTTAACCAGCTTTCCATAAACACAACGTATATTTGTATGCAATGTGTGTTCCAACCACCTGTTGTGATGATGTAAAGTATTTGAAAACCTAATGTGTGTGTGTGTATAGATAGATAGATAGATAAATATAAGTATACAGATGTGCTTGTGTGAAATTAGAGTACTATTATTTATATAAATGTATATAATATAAATGTTATTAAATATATTGTATACTATTACCTATATATATATATATATATATATACTGATATATATATATAAATTTTTTAAACGTGTATTGTGTGTGTATATATATATATGTATATGATATAAATTTTTAAAACGGGTATATATATATATATATATATATATATATATATATATATATATATATATATATATATATATATATATATATATATATAAACACAAATTCACAAATTCAAGTACAAAGTAATAATATTTGAAGTACTTTGTGTTATTATTTTTTTATAACTCTTTGGTTTTATATTTTTTTTCATCAAGAGACTTGCCAACTTGATGGGCCTATTCATTCATTTTGCATGGTATGCCATTTTCCCTAAACTATATTAAACATTCATGAGTGGAATACACACCTTCCCATCACTCATTCAAATTTTCTCGTCCGGATGCCAATAAGTCACGATATGCCTCTGACTTTGAACAGTTTTTGAACACTGTGTGCAGATACTATAAGGAGTTCTATCAGATTATTCATCCTTCCTTAAATGACCTTGTGACAAACTACACAGATTTAATAATCTCTGTGATTGGTATTGAGTGGGCTTTAAATCAGACTTATGTAATCAGAGTAAACATAATCCACTCCTGACAGATAAGACGAAATATACCGATAAAAAAAGGACGAGAATCAGTAAAATGTTGAGGCAGAGCTAGATTTCACCTTTTCTCTCAGTTCAGCCAGTTGTTATACATGCTCTGCATGCCATTTCATAGATTCTGAACTGTTTCTGGTTTTGATCGCTAAGAATACTTATGGCATGCTGTCAGGTGTTTAACTACTTTACAACTTGATCCCACAATACACTGGAGCAGAAATACCAAAGACGAGGTCTAAAGTACAAATACTATCTTTTTTTCATACTCTGCCAATCTGTCTCTGATTTCCACTCTCTCTATCTTCATCTGTCCGGCAAATCTCTTCCTGTCTCTTTTCTCTCACCTCTTTCCATCTCTCCCCTCTTCCTCCTCCCCTCATCTTTTTCTTCCCATTAGAAAATCAAGAAAATTGTCATCTTTGGTCGTAAACAGCCATTGAGTCATTCTAGTTTTCAAATTCTACACACAATAAAACATTTATTAAAATGACATAAAATAGAGTGATGAGCAAATGTAAAATATGTAAATAGATGTAAAAAATGTAAATGTGTAAATAGATGTAAACAATGTAAATATGTAAATAGATGTAAATAATGTAAATGTGTAAACAGATATACAAACAAGCAAACAAAATATAATACTTATGAAGTGGTAGATTTATAGATTAAGTAATTAATAAAGTAACTAATTAAATTGCTTAATTAATTTATATAATTAATAAAATAATTCATTAATATTTCTAAAGCAGTTCATTAAAATGTGTTTATCTGTACATTTCAGATGACTGCTGCATTGCCAAGCTGTCTTGACTTTGGTCAACTTTCCAGGACATCCAGTATCAGATCTCTGGATCTGGTTCCTCCAAAACGCCTCTCAATCATCAGAGTCCACATCGCCACCACCACAAAGATAGAGTCTGTTTCCACAGCCATTGCCGATGACTTTATGAACTCATTAGATCCGGGGGATTTCGACAATATTGAGTAAGTTTCCAAGTCTTCTCAAATGATGCTGTGTCATCTGTTGCTGATCATGTTTGTGGATTTTGTTCCAATGTTACACAATGGTTATCATAATCTATTGGGATTTGTTGGTCTGCTGGTGGTCCAATGGACTACTTGTCAGATATTCCAATTAATGAACCTGTTTGGTAGTCCTTGAGTCTTTGTAATACATGTACAGTACATGTGTATACCATTAGATGTACATCTGCATTCACTGCCACTGGTAGGTTGGCTTTGGAGAAATTGAACAGTTTGAAAGTGACACAGCACAAACTATATGCTAGAGTAGGGATTGTAATACCAATGAATAGGTACACAATAGACTGGCCCCCATTGCTTGGCTTTTCTCATCAGCAGTTTCTGGCTGGCCTGGCTGGCCTCCGTCGCTTTGCTTTTCTTGGTAGCAGTAAGTCCAGCTGACCTGAGGGCCATCGCATTCACCCCACAATATATGCAACAGGCTACCACTATCGTGACAGCTGCTGAAGTTTATTCCTTCAATTGACTCTGTTTTGATATTTGTATGCCCCCACAAACTCAGTGCAAGTCTACTACACACACTATACAGTGCAGTGCAGCAGTAAATGAACTGACACTAAAATCTTCACAGATTCACATTTTTGTTGATGTCAATTCACGTATGACATAACACATAATGATCAGTGGAAAGTCGGCAAGCCATTGGTTTTGATTAAATTGATAACGCATGGAAAACATGATTTATTTCCAGCCAAGCAAAGATCAGCTAGAATTTTATTACTGCATGTACTAGAACACTTTAAGGTAGGCCTCGGGGACAGATATTCAGACACTCAAACTTTTACAATTCTTTTCCGATCTAGCACTTGTGGGGGTTCATTTTAAAGCTCTTGATGTAAGAAAACTTTGCACTGGCTTAGTTTTTCGAAATTCAAAAATTTTATTTTTCTCCATGTACTGTAGTTAACACAGGGATGGCGGTGATTTTAAATTTTAAATAGTGATAAATCTTGGTGAATTCTTTCTCTAATACCAAAATTTGCACTTTGATCCCCCCAATTTTACTGTTGATTTTGAAAGGAATGGTTGAAAGATTCGTTCAGAAAAGTTTGAGCAAAAGTTTTAGTCTTTCACTTTCGAGGCGCATACTACCTTAAAAAAGCATCTACCGTCATTGGCTTCAACTTCATCATACACCAGTTTCAAAATATATTTATTATACATGAGTAAACAAACAAGCAAGCACATAGGTAATCAACAAATAAACCGACTGATAAATAGTTAGAATAAGTAAGTCAGCAAATAAATAAAATAATAATAAGAAAAAACCAGTTAAGTACTTCTAAATGCATTGGGGAATGAGAAAAAGAACTTGCAATTGACATACAAAAAAAATTGTGAAAAAATATCATTAAAAGATACTCTGTAACAGCTACAGTCACTTTATACATAGAAATAGATTATCATGCAGAAGTATATGTGACTCACCACATAGACAAAACTAAATTAAAATGTGCAAAAAGAAAAAGAGAAATTGAAGAAAATTTCAGTTTTAAGTGATTTTACAGTCCCTGTCGTTAAACACATACCGGTATGTGAACTTATTTCATATATGCATGTTACATTGTTTAGTAATCTGTTATGAAACACTTTATTTCATCCTTCAAAATTATTACAGCTCAGTAAAAAATAAAATGTATGTATTGACCATTTTTGATGTCAAAATAAAAAAAATCAGGCCAAGAAAAAAAAAATTTGTTTCTCATCCTAGACATATTTCAAAAATGATGCAGTGACACAGGGTTTTTTTCTCAATTTTTTTTTATTCGTCAACCAACAAGAATGTGTAAACATCATGAAAACAACATAGGAATGCACGCAGTGATAAATGCACAGCAGTGTTGCTTTAGTATTTTTGTTTAGCGACAGTTCTGCAGTTTGACTTTTAGCGCAGCAATGCAGAGTCTTGACAGCGTAATATAACAGTGACATATGTGTACATTTCTGAATGGAATGTTAGTGTCGGTTATTTTGTTTACAGTTCTGTTTTATACAGCACTGTTATGCACTATTGTCGCATATTTTTGCATTTATTTCTTTTCATTTTATTTCCTCATGAGCAGATATAAAAAGGTTGAATTGACGTGTGCAAAGATGAAATAAGAACTTTTTATTTTTCTTGGCCTTAACAGTCTTATCAATTTTTCCTTGTTTTCAAATTATTCTTACTCTGACATTTTCCAAAATTTTTCAAATCTCGAAATCAACCTTCTTTCTAACACACCACTTGCATGTACTATGTTTTCCGCCGTCTTCTGTGTTGTGTTTTGTAATCTTCACTTATTAATATTTTAAGAATCAAGAACCAAGTTATTTTGGCAGACATGTCAAAAATTTGAGCAAAGAAAATCAACCCAAAAGACACAATGAGAAAGAATGGTCTTTGTGACGTCTTTGCATTCCTGTAATGTCAAGTTGTCCAACGTTATGAGAACAATTGTCAGGTCTCTTGGTTTTCAAACTATTTGATAATTTATGCGATTAAGTAGTTGTTGACACAATCAGTGCACAAGCTTCTCATTGCCTTCAAGCGCGTCCTACAGAAGCATTCAAAGAATTTCTAAAGTGGAGAGTTTTCATTTAGGCTGTTTTGAATTTCCCCAAAATGGTGTCACAGGAGAGTGGGAGAAGGCTGGGAAACTCATCGCGGCGCAGAGAGAAAGTAATAAAATACGGGTAGGTCAGAAATGGTTTTTGAAATTACCTGGTTCGATCCACCGTCAATCATGCACTTATACACAAGGCACATAGGCTTTATCATTGTTGGCTAGGCGACCCTTGACCTCTAAATGTGCAATACAGATTTAGCTGTATACAGCTACCAACACATGCCTGTGACATTTTATCAACAAATGGCAGACACAAACTTCATTTTTGAACATTATTGATTCTCAAATACTTGAGATGTGAATGAAGTTGACTCTTTTTAGGTCACGTACATGTACATGTAGGTGAAGTGTACCTTAACTAAAATGTATAAGTCTATAAATTCTTATACAGGCTTGAAATTACCAAGAAATTTATGGGTTGATTATTGCAAATTTTGTGTGCAGTTTTGCATTGCAGATTGTATGCAGTCTGGTTTTGATAAATGTTGGTTTGAAAGTTTTATATTTGAAATCTAGGTCTGCTATGTGTATACAGTAGACATGGCATAAAATTGTTATTAGATTTTCAAATTATCAGCTTTAACTCTCTCACTGTCACATAGAAACAGCTATATGAAACAGTGCAAAGCCACCATGCATGTCAACACGCAAGAGATAAGGATATTTAAACATCAGTGTAGCTTATTGGCTTCTGGTCAAAAAATACCCACTTTGAATGGGCCAGCGTGGGATGCCTAGCAACAGGCCACATAAACAAAGCTGTTGCTATGGTAAGATCTTATCAGATGATGATTTACAACCACAACTCAACTCTGCGGAAAAAAGCATGGTATTTTTAGAATGCATCCAGTGTTTTCGATAAACCTTTTGAAGATGTCAGTGATTGCAAGGTAAAGACAGAATAGGCATAGATGAAAAATAGACCCGATTTTTATGGGACAGTTATATGAAGTTTTGTAAAACCAGTGTGCATTTTTACGAGGTGAAGAAAGAAATACAGGACGTTTTGGTTTTGCCTGACATGTTTATACATGCTGTATGAAGGTCGAAGGTCAATAAATGTGAGTCCTTGCCCAGTTACTCGGACACAATAACGGTTTTTCTGATCAATAGAAAAGTCATCATCTGTGATAGTGTTGATATCCTGTGAGTTGACACTGTTTAAGGAGTAAAATGTGCCAATTGTTTGTTGGTTGTCCCCCAAGGATCTCTCGGTGAATTGTGAGGCGCCACAAACAATGAGATCAATAGCTTCAATGATTTGTTGTATGGGATCGCTACATCGACAGGTAATTCGTTCTGCTTGACCTCACATGACCTCTGCATAACGGTCCAACCAAGGACCATTTTTTCTTGCACCACATTTCTTTAAGTGGAAAGATTTGCTTCTACTAGTAAAGAGTGAAAATAAGCCACTTGTACTACAACTAGAAAATAATAATATGTATATATTTAGTCCATTTTTTATACAATACAAATACATAATGCATTTGCATATTCCATTTGTTACAACTTAATCCAATTTTTATGAAGAAGAGTACAATATTCTGAATTTAAAGCCATGAACAGTAATGAGACAGTGCTGGTAATATGCTCCTTGTGAAAGGTACTGGAATTGTACCTTAGAGTTTAATCATAAAGGAGAGATGTCCGACCTACTCTTCAAAGACAAACCGACTGTATATATAATGGTACATCCAGCAAGTTATTCTAGCTGCTTAAAGGACTAATAGAAGTAGCTTTTGATGAGTTTTTTTGCTAAATTTGTTTAGTTTGTCACAAGTTCTTGTTCTATACTTCCCAAGCATGTTGAATCACCCACTATTTAGCTTGTCAACACAGTGTGTATACGGGCAAATTGCACTGTTGTTGTGTACATTTGAATTCTAGTCTGGACCAGAATTCACTTGTCAACAAAACAATGCAGTCTACACATGTACAGGCTGAGTTGACAAGCTGAATACTGTGTATCTCAACATGCTTTGGGGACTAGAACAAGAAACTGTAGTTGAAATTAATAACAATTACAGTGATAAAATAATCAAAAGTTACAGCTATTGGCTCTTTAAGGCCAAAAAAAAATAAATAGTGCTGTTCTGATAGCATGGTTTTCAAAAATAGGGTAGATAGGTAGGCAGGGATTTTTTTTCCCAAAATATTTTAATTTTTTAAATACGCATTTTTCAGGGGTTCAGGGCAATCAAACACTGGCCACAACATTTCCAGAAAAACCTATCGTAGCATATAAAGGAAAAAAACATAAAAGACATCCTCGTTCAAGCAAAAATCAAACACAAGGTAATGAACATGTGATTTTGCCAGTTTTTTCTTTCTTTTTTTTACATCTACGTTTACGTAGCTCTAAAAGTCTAGGGTCAGCAGGTAAAAAATAGGGCAGGTCGGGTTATCGGAACAAGACAGTTTTTTTGGCCTAATGCATATTTATATTTTCATGCTTTCTCCTTGTAGTTTTCAAACATAAATGATATTTTTTATAAATTCATGTTAAGATCTCTGCAATTAAGAAATTAATTCACATTGGGTGCAGAACAAAATATATTACAGATGCATCAGTTAAATTTTGTAATTTTCAAATTGCTTCACAATTTATTCTAATACTCAAACTTTTAGTGTGGAAAGAGTAAAAAAACCACTTAAGGTTTAACACGTCTCAGGGACAGATATTTGAACTCTCAAACTTTTACTTTTGTGTAAAATCAGTCATATTGGAGAAAAGTTATATTTTCAATTTCTACAAAAACTTTAAAGCTTCGTTCACCTCACAGGTTTCAATGAGATCTCCACATGTAGTAGATGAGAAAAGTAGTTTAAAAATTTGAGATCTTCCAAATATCAGTGCATGAAGCACATGCTATACCTCAAAGTTAGACAAGGTAAATGAACAATACTATGTATGAAATGTGAAATATTTCTTTATAAGTCCCTGTGTTTAGTCAATTTTAGCCCTACATGTCTACCAGAATTCCACATCATTAAAGTTAAAATCACAGTTCAAATGTCAAAATGAGACACCACTTTCCCAATGGCTGATCACAACAATATAAAGCGCCATCAACTGTGCTTGTAGGAAATTGCCATAAAATGACCCATCGACAGACGGAGAAATACTTTATTGATTTCTACGAGTTGAATACAAACCGCCATACATTAACACAGGTTTTATTTCCTTGCATGAGAGATACAAACCACTTGTCTAATCCTGTCCTCCAGTATTGATATCTAACAGTGTCAATGAAACTGTAGGATATTGTTATAAAATGTTGTGCTGAATACGTGCAGTTAGATATCTGTTATTATTGGACAAAATTAAACTTCAAATGTCAAAAGAGAGACCAGTAAATTTTATGTATTTTTCCTTCTATATCATCCCTTTGTAATGCATAAATTATTCCATTAACCCTTTGAGCGGCAAAGTCTATTTTTGTCCCCTTTATAATATAAATCCTGGTCAGTTTTTCTTAGATTTTTTCCAAAATTTTGAGAAAAAAACTGTAGCCACTGAAATGTGATGTCCATTTTTGGTCCAAAATTATCAAAAAATTACAGAAAAATTCATAAAAATTGGTAAAATTTTGCACTAAAATTTTGGCAGGAGAAAATTACAGCGCTCAAAGGGTTAAGACTTTTTGTTAGTCCCCTCAATGTAGAAAGATCATTGATTTTGCTGTGAGAGAAAATAGGGACATAGATACATCAAAAATAAGTTGTTCAAAGGGACAAGAAACAGGATTTAAATTGGCTTTTAATGATTTGTAATATGTAGACATTACAATGGCTTTTAAATCTGGACTGAATCACTACCTTGTTTCTAAACTACTTGGGGGGAAAAATAATCCATCATGCAACAGTACTGAACGTGGTATTCAACCTGCACAGTTGCATTGTGGGAACTCTGCATACATAACAATCTGAGGTATTGCTTCTTGATGGCTTTTCAATAAAAAAAGAAATCTTGTAAACAAGAAGACAGGTCGGTGTAGTAAAAATGCTTTGACTTGTAATAACTTCTTTATTGCATGTACACGGGACGAAAACCTTGAATGTGTGGTTTCTTTCTGTGGCTTGCTGTATCAGTGAAAGTCCCTTGCTTTGATTGTAACCTTATCCACTGCAGGAGTTCTGCCACTCACTGTGTGACCCATATATGCATGTATCAAGGTCAGGATACCTTTGCTCCGGGACAAAAAAATCAACCAGAAATCAAACTGTGTCCCAGTCCATGTGGGCAGACATGACTTTATCACTGCATCACTGGCATTTCCATGCTGGAAGAGTTCATCATCCTAAACTGTAAGTTAAATTGAAATCTTTTGTCTGAGCTGAGCATATTTTATTTTCCTCATCAATTGAGTGTTCAATATCAGGTACACTTCTCCTTAGCTGATACATTCATCTGGTACATGTATTTGGTTTGTTTTCTTTTCTAAGTAGCCATGATATGTGAGATCTGTACCCCTGTACACTGTACACAGGATTTTTCCCTCAGCCATTTGACTTACTGGCACAAGGTCATGCAGTGTTGCCATGACTTTTAGATGTTCTTTGTTACCAACCATTGATTCTGTTTCTTTACCAAAGCATTGACAGCTAGTATCCATCACTCAAGGGCTATACTCTTCCTTGTCCAGTCAATTTTGTGGAGGGACCATGGTCCAGTACACCAAAAGCACAGCCTGTACATGTCATTATCAAAATAGTGACTGGGATGAATAAAAAAAATCAATTGACCGAATTTTGACTCAATCACGGAATTAAGAAGTTATGTTCATATCAGTCAAACTACTTTTCCAAGCAACTTGGTCTGTGTCCTCAGTAAATGTCATATCCATTGTATGATAATGAAAGAAGCCAGGGATGCCATACTGGCTATGTTATACAGCTGTGTTTAAATTTGTGTCATGGTTGGTTCTTAATATGTTTTGTTAGACATGCTGTTTTTAATACCAGCAGTCTACATTTACTGTCCTTGCACATGTATACTGTTTGAACAAAATAGATTGAAAATGCATGTTTGTTTTTTTTGAGAAGTATTTCAATGGCTTATTGAATTTTATGTTCTGATAATCATAATGTTTGTCACTTTACTAAACATACATGTAATCTTTGTTAGGAAAGACGGACATGTTCTAAATATCGAGAGCAGTGCGGCAATTTGTATGGTAGTATTCAATGAACCAGAATGACAACAAGTCATCTTGAGTAAATTCACTCGAAATTTGAAACTTCATGCGAGACGTGATTCTGAGAGTTGTGCCTAAAATCCATGACCTGTGCTTCCTCTAAGGCATGTTTGCAAATGCACGTTATTGTTCTCTAATTAATATGCAAAAATAAATATTTGTCTACAAATTGAGATGACATGTTTGGAGCTAGAGATTGCCCTTGAGCTACGGATCTTTCAGTCTATTGTTTAAATTGTACACCCCTGATTCTCAGTAAAGAGGTCCACACTCACTATTGATAAAAATAGGTTGTGCCCACTCCATGAAATATTTCTACACGTCCAGTGTGATATCTCTAACATGCAGTTTCTTCCTATACAAACTTTCAATTGGCTAGAATCAATTTTTGATTTTCTTCTGCAGACAATAATCCTGTCAGAAATAGCTTTCAACACTTCAGCGTTTATCACGAATTCATCATAGTTTGGATAATTCTGTTTGATCAATGTGGATTGATAGATATATTGATGAAATGAGTGATTTATTCTACTTCAGTATCTGTTCGTTGTGATAAAGATCTATGGTTACTTTGTGTTGTTTGTTTAACCCTTTCACCCCCAGTTCCCTGTATACAGGTCCAACTTTACCATAGAAAACAATGGATTTGGGACAAACCATGATGGTGAAAGGGTTAATCAGTTACCTTCAAGGGCAAACCAAAGCCATATGATTTGATCACTACATTTGACTTATGGTATTTAAAGCCGTGTAAACATCTCTATATTTTCTCCCAAAATTAAAAACCAGCATTGCCCAATGACAACAATGCAGTTTAATTGATTGAGCTTCATTTAAACATTGAACATTTTTATTTATACTTACCCATAAAAATGAAAGTATACCTATTAGCATTTATATAGCAATGTTTCCAACTCAATTGTATGCTTCTCGAGCTTGAAATCAAAGGCAATTCTTCTCTGTGTTAAATTGGTCTTGCTTCAAAGAAAATTGTCCAATGATTGAATTCAAAATTTGCATATTTCAATGGAGTGAAAAATATATATATTTAAGCAGTGGTTTGTTATGCCTGTGATGAAAACTTGGTAAGGATTCTTTTTCTATGACAACAGGAAATGCAGGAAAAACCTACCTGCAGAGCCGAAGTTGCTTTTTACACAAAAGGCTGCCCTCTAGTGACAGAAAGTTTAAGGCTTCACAGAAGTGAACAGCATCTGTAGCTCTATATGCATTTACAAGGAATTTGTGTCCAGATTTTCTCTATTCTTCGTCCAATTGATGTAGAAAGTGCATGAACTTGAAAAATTTAGGTGTTAAATTGAGCCCGTTTTTGTGATTCTAGCAATCTTGGTGCATATCTTAAATAGTCATGTTGAAGTCATATGGTGAACTTCAGTGTTCTGTACATTTTTGTTGACTACATGTATTTCACACAATATGCAAAATTTAGTCTGATATTTGTGGTAGTTGTGAAATTAAATCCCAAACTCAGAACAAGTATCAAGTCCAGATGTTTGAAAATTTCATCTTAGCCAGATAGAATTTACTTTCAAAAAAGCTTTATCTTGAGACTTCTCATCAAATCTCCTCCATGTGTGTGGCATTCTTAGATTATACATTTCTCAAGGTCAGCAGATGTTGCATGTTGGTTGTAACTTTACATTGTAGCCATTCAATTGACCAATCAGTGTCCATGTCTAATCATGATACTTCAAGGATATAGTAGAGATGAAGGTTTGTAGAGACGTGTGTACATTGAAGCCATCATTAGCTATCAAGTCAAATTCTTATACGTCATTCATCATATCTCCATGACAACCAGCCGTGAGCCTGCATACAGACAGGATAATCAATTACAACAGCTATTGATTGCAAATCTATGGGCTTTTTAATGCATCCAGATGTTTTACGACAAGCAACGTACGATACGATCCTTTCTAGTATCTATATTACCACATATTCATGGGCTCTTGCATTATTCAGACTACTTTATTAAATGCAGACGGGTTTGCGCAAGTGAAAAAAACGCACAAAAAGTGGTCGTAAAGTTGGACTTGATAAGTGGCCAGTAAATTATTAGACCGTAAACAACTTATATGATGTAAAGCAGGTTAATTGACTCACGTGTGTGCAGACAGAGGACTTACGAATCTTACAGAGTCAGGCAGTTGCACAGACTGGTGTAAAAACATACCAGACATTTACCAATCAGTAAATTCAGTTATGATTTGTAGCAAAGAATCAAAAGCTTATGTTTTAGCTGAATTGCCTTTGCATGTAAAAGTACACTTAAAATGTTGTAGATAAGTTGCTCGTTATTCAAAATTTGAATCAAGCTTGTTTCATTGCATGTAACTAACAGTATATGAAGCTCATTTAGAAATATTAAATGGTCAGTTTCTCAAGATTTAATCAATTGTCCTTTTTTTAAAAAGTCAGTTTGGATCATAGTGACTCACAAATGAAGTCCACATCCACCAAATTACTCAACTCTGTACTTGAACTTGTATAGTCAATAATTACCAAAGCAGTTTACAATTACAGAATGAAATCTGTGTTCAATTTATTATAATGCAATTCATGACACATTTACCAGTTCATATTACTTTTAAAAGAGCTGCAAGACAAAGTATGTGGCATTGATGAACAACAGTTTGCCGCTCTCCAACACAAGTAAAACATTTTGAGTTTTGAGTTCTTTCGTAAAAGCAAGAATAGTCTTACAGTAATATCTGTGTGCAGTATTATTGTGAACTTCACTTCACATTACTTTTCATACTTATGGAGTGACTTTAGGAAAGCATTAAGTAAATATGATCTTTCTTATTGTGTATTATTATTTTGCTAAAAGTAGGAAGTGCCTCGGAGGTAGATATTCTGACTCTCAAATTTTTACAATTCTTTTCTGATTTACTATTTCTGATTTTTTTATGTTTTCACTTTCTTACTTGTGTACGGTAAAAATCAAATTTAATTTTTTTTCCATAAAGTAAACACCAGGATAGCTTTTGATTTCCAAATATCTAAAACTTGATATTTGTTTCTCAAGTAAAACAATTTGCAGGTGAAGCCTGGTTTCTTTTCTTTATTTGGAATTACTTGAAAGTTTCCTTGAAAGTTTGAGCAAAAGTTTTAAGTTTTTCAGTTTCAATGCACATACTACAGTACTTCAAGGTAATACATCCATTTGGTCTCCAATGGAGATGAATACCTGTATTGCCGGTACTTCTAATTATTTCTGAAGGGTCGTCGTGACTCCTGTGTTTGAATTTTGTACAAACTCAATTACATGCCTAGTGAAAACTTGCAGCCATTTTTAATCGCCCATTTGTGACAGCAATCTAATCATAGGTATGTGGACTGCACCATTATCGAAGAGGGGAGACAGCTGTGGAAAACAGATATTCAACCACTTTGCTGCAGCTAAAGTTTTTTATTCCCATGTTTTTGGCAAGAGGCTTGAACCAAAAATTAAAAAAAATTGTATCATTGAAATAATGCGGAATATTATGAAATGTGTTACAAGTAATTATTGTTTCTTATTTGTGATTTGATGGAGAAAGGAACCCTTTTCCCTTTATTTGTGACTTTCCTTGACTTGCAGGAAATAACAAAGATAATTGTGTCTGGCCTTTTCTTTGCCGTACGTGCCGTATGGAAGGTATTTGATGCTGTGTATATCTAAGGTTCCTGGGAATTGCATTCCGTATGCTATGTATTCCCAGGCAGTGGTTTGTAGAGTGACAGAGATTCTTGGACAATGTGATCATGTTCTATACTTTTGTCGTGATTTTTCCCACCTGTCTTCAAGTTGACGTTGCAAGTGAGTTTGGAATTTTAACAGCCCTCCCTGATTACCCCTTGACTGATGCCATTGGTTAGTCAGAAGCAAGACGGTACATCACAGATCAAGTTGTGTAATATTTTGTGGAATTGGTCAATGTAGGTACCCTTGTAATGTGAAATGTTGTACATGTACCAGACATATTTTTCACTTGATATAGTGCAATAACTCTAAAGTCGGTCACTTTAACTCTGAGTATTCAATAATTGAATAGCATGGGAGTTACATATGTCACTTAAGTTTTTTATTGCATGCCGCCTGTATCTTTCCCAAGATTCCAATGTTTTTGTTTTGTCTTCAGTCTAGTTTCTTGTTCTGCTCCAAAAAAGTGTGTTGAAAATGCCCCAGTAGTGATCAATTTATTAACACAGCCTATATGTGTATATCAAGTCTGTCATATACTGATGTCGATGTGTGGCATATTTCATCCCCTGGAATCCATTCATCAACAGCAATGATATCGCATTACACAATGTGCAGTGTGTTCATACTACAATGTTGCAACAAACTTGCCAGATAAGGAATATTAGTGCACCTGTTTGCTAGAATAGAAATTATGAAAATATCAAAAAGTAACAGCTGTGGTCTATTGGCAAGAATTGTCAACAAAAAATAGTGATACTTCCAATATATGTAAAGATGGCAAGTCTGACAATTATCTACAGATGTCTATATAGAATATGTATATCAAAGCTATTTAGATACATATATGTTTCAACCATAGACAGAAGACTGCTATCTGTGTTGGAACAAACTGTATGCAAAATGAGACAATGTCAGTTGGTCAGATTTGACATGTCATAATGTACTGGCGACTTCATGGTCATAATTTTAGAAATTCTCATTTTCCGTTAGCATGAAAATCACGCCATGAAATAGTAGCATTGTCCCACAGCTCCAGAGTTTCACCAAAATCTCAGGTGTGTGTTTTCAACCTCATAGTGTAGACAAATGGTTGAAACCAAAGCCAATAACTTTTAGGGCTTGTGGCAGGGTGCATATGAATGACTTTCAAATGTGACTACCAACATCTTTGGACCATTGGAGAAAAACTTAGGTAGTTTGCAGAAATAATTTAGTAAGCTTTAATTTTATGTACTGTTGTTTTTACAATTGAATGTTTACCTTAAAATTAGAAGTAAATTGTAATCATGTTCTGTGAAATGCATAATTTAGCTGAAAGACACATTCATCATTAAATGATACTCGAATGAAAATATTTGCCACCGGGAAATATTTTTGAAAACTTCTAATTCCATGTATATTCACAAAAGTGAATTGTGAATGGTGGGGTTTGGAACATTGCATGAGTGACTGATGTTTTTGTAACCATGGTAACATTCATGGCATTGTTTTACACTTTGTTTCCGTAGTAACACATATATGCAAGATCAATCTCTCTTTGTCTGTACTGGTTGGACCATAGTTGCACCTTGCAAATTAAAAATTACATCACTGTTGACAAAACAGGAATTTGTCTTTTGGGCGTTACATGTACCGGTATTTGTGTTTAGGAGAGACCAGAAAAATTTTAACAAGGTTATGTAACCTTGTTTTGAAATTTGCCTGGATATTATAGAGTGTTAGGTGAAGAACTCAGTGGAATTTTACCAGCATTCCATGCCCAGTGTGGACTATGGAGCGGGAATGGTGCCAAGTTCAAATGATATGATTTGCCCTGTGAATGCATGCAGATACATGTAGCATAAATCAGTTTGCAGCATTCTACCATCCACACATTTCAAATGTTTTAGGAACCCTATACAGTAATATTTCTATCGTCCTGTGATAGAAATGTATTCTCAGGGTGTTACCCTGCTCTATGTGTATTATATATTGTGTTTGCCAAAAGACAAATTAGAATCCTGAATCAGTTGCATTCAATTAGCTTTGAGGACGCTCTGTCATAATATCCGTATAGTCTTTTGAAATTTAGTTTTGTCATGTTTTCCTTGTTATCGTTTAATTTTTTTACATCAAGACGGAGAAACTCAACTCTAGCATCACTGTGAT
The DNA here is from genome assembly GCF_041260155.1 of Ptychodera flava. Taxonomy (NCBI): domain Eukaryota; kingdom Metazoa; phylum Hemichordata; class Enteropneusta; family Ptychoderidae; genus Ptychodera; species Ptychodera flava. Next base: position 44,358,038 of record NC_091929.1, read on the forward strand.
TGGCCAGTTAGTCAAACATGTAGAAAATGCTCATGGGATTGTAGAATACGCACATCAGCTGCATGACACGTACTGTAGTGACAGAGCATCTTGGAAGCATGCAGCTGCATGTGTCTGTATTTTGAAGTGAAGTGATTTACCGGCACATAAAACTTAAAATAATCGCCATTCTTTTCTTTAACCCTGTGGGGGAAAAATTCAAATTGGCAATTTTCACAACAAAAAGAGGACAGTGAAAATTTAATTTCGTGTACACTCTTTGAAGTGAATCCACACAAGCAAGTGACAACAATGGAATTTTAGTAAGACTTGGAGAATCTGAAAATTTGTCTCCGGACGCATTCTTCTGTCGCCATGAGTTTATCTATAAAATCTTTCAAAAACTCAATTCTTAGTGTTTTCTAGAGCAGTCAAATTTATGTTTTTTAAAAATCTACACCTGTGTTTGTGAATTTTCGGTAATACTAGAACTGAGAACATAAATGTTAAAACTTTTGTGTGGGTAGTTCATGGTGGCAAGCACGTTTCCTGTGTGTCACCTTTTTTAGAACACTGAGTGTTTGCCTTTGATAGAATTAGTGTCAACTCAACTAGGGCTTATCACGACTTCTCCTACCAACATAATAAAAAAAGTGGAGAGGACTTTATCTATTGAAACCTGAGCTCTCAATGACGCATGTAAGTTTTATTTGACTAATGACCAAACTTCCTTGCTGCTGTTTACTCTAAACTGTAATACTTTTGTGTCGATGTGCGTTTTTGCTCAAGGGGTAAGGATGTACAAGTATTTCAATGTTCTAGTCTCTCTTAACTGCTGTCAGGTAGGTACAGGATGTTTTACACTTTTCTCTTTTGGTGTGATTTTTCTGTCCAGAACTTTCAAGTTGAATTCCCTTTTGTATCTGTAGAAGCCTTGTTCATAGATTTAGTATAGTTTGCTGTAGGTGACTTTGAAGTTTTTGTGTCAGATTTCAGACATTCCGTTCAAGAATCACTTCTGAACCCTTTTGTTTTCAGTCGTTACAAGTAAAAATGGCAATCAGTAGGTCACGGTCATGGTCACAGGTGCACCATTCAGTCTTATTTTCTTTTTCCTTTTGTGAAATGACACCTGTCAAAATTTAAGTCACATGACCAGAAAAACATTCCAAAACACATTTCAGACTAATTGAAAATTTTGAAATTAAAGTCATCTACCAGTGCTACAGGCATTTGTCAAACAACAGTGTAAAGGTATGTGTGATTTGGGTAAACCTTTTTTAAATCAGATAGTTTCTAATGTGGCGTACTTTTTGCTGTTTTGACAAGAGGTGACTAAGTAGCGCACTATGTTTTCATCACATTTACAATATTTGATTTTAATTAGATTGTCTTTTGCCCGAGCTAACTGAGAAATCTTAAAAAAATTCACCTGCACCATAATTACCAATTTTTTCTCATATTGAATACAAGTATTAAATTTAGTATTTCTAAAACTGTGCTACACAGTGTATAATCTATACATCTGACATACCAATAGAATTACTGTTTTCATTGACACATTTTGTAAGGTCCGGTCTTATTGTATTCTGGAATTTTTTAGGTACCAGTGTAAAACTTTAAACAAACCTGTACAGTGATGTTTAAGTTAACAAGTCGCTGCATTGGTATCCAGTCATTGAACTTGTTCAACTTCAAAAGTTAGCAGATGTTGTACAACCAACATACAACCACCAATTTACTTGTGTTTTAACAGACAGTAGAAATTTTTGCCCGAAAGTTTTCGTTCGGTTACAGCTAGTGTATAGTTTCAAACCTTAGACCATAGCCAAAGTTGGTGTAGAAATTTTGTTTCATCAAAATATGATATGTACCAGGGCATGTTTAACATTCTAGTGCATTGTCATTCATGCCTTGTTACCATGGATACAAAGTATTTTCTATCTGCAACCAAGTTTTTATCTTGTCAACTAGACAGAGAAAAGGTCTATAAAGATTATTGCTTGTAGATCCTATCGGATATACCATATCATTGTAAGTAAATAGAATTCTATTTTAAGCAGTGAAATTAATCCCATCATTGCTTTCTTTGTCAGTTATCGAGGCTTTGTTTCCGGTGAATTCAAAACTGCTTTTTTTGAGTTCAAAGGGAGGGATAAGTACCAGACAATTGGTTTTATAAGCTTTTGAAATATGCCATCATCACTAAGATAGCTGTCATCAAACTTTTCTGTGAAGACTTGTCAATTTTTTCAAAGCTTTTTGAAGCACAATGAAGAAGCAACCACAGTAACAATCTAAGTTCCTTCCGTTGTTATGTAAAACATGGCTTTTCAAAAGGGCTTTGTTGGCAAGGGGTATTGTTTGTTGGTTTGTAACATATTCGCTCTTTTACTCTCTTTACATGCTTGTTTCTGTATCACAGTGTCTCTGGGGATCAGTTCAACTTTTCACACGGTCTGGTTATACATGTAAATGCATTACAGATCAACAGTCATGATTATTGCAAGTCAACTCCAAAAGTCTGATTATTTGTCTTTATTTGCCAGAACAGACCTGAGTTTATAATTTTGTGAAAAAGAAATATTCCAAATTTTGAGTTTGAATTTTACATGTTTTGCACTGAGATCTTTTAATTAGTCCAAGAAGCCTTCAAGGGAAGAACCCAGCCTTTGAATCGAGAATTTCTAATTCCATCACTTTTGATGTTTAGTTTGAATAATCTTTTTTTCCTTGTGTTGAAGTAAGTAATTATACGCTAATATTTTTTCATAAAATGTATTACACTTTTCAACATATAGGCATTTCAGCTGAGTTTGGCTCCTAGCAAAGAGGTTGTACTGCATTCAGTGTGGCTGAGCTTTCCTGCACCACAAAGTATTTTGGTTCTTTCTTCAACTGTGGATTCTTTGACTTTTGAACAATTTGCAATTTAGAAAGTCCTTTTAGTATTTAAAGACTTCCCTATCCACTGTATCATTGTAAGAACCAAGTGTGTCTCTTTGTAAGGATTTTAAGTATTCTCTTTATTGAACATTCTGATGCCTTTTAACCCCTTTGTCACAATGGTTTGGCCCAATGCCATAGTTTTCAATAATATAGTTGGGCCTCTTCACAAGAAAATGGGGATGCAAATTGAAATAATGGACAAACGGTACTTGTCTGCGCTCTTTGTAAAAATGTAGAATATAGGTGTGAATGTACAGGTTGAAGTAATCCCCAGCCAATACTGGGACTGTGTTATAACCATTGTGCTATTGTCCAGACAGACTGGTCCATTGCCTTGAGAGTTTTGTGTCCAGCTTTTTGTCTGATGTTGAAAAGATTTTACCTCAAGGCAGTTGGTGTAACAATGGTTAACTCAGTCAAGCCTTGTGGCAGTACAAATTATCCTGATGTAATATCATACCCGTTACAAATTAAATCTTCTGTGAAAGTATCTGCAAACATTACTGCGGTAGATGAATCGTTAGTCTGATTGTATTTGGTACAAAAATGCAAAATTTTGAAAATTTCTCATGAAAATTTTGCTAGAATATGTGATGGTTATAATTTAAAGTTACAGAATTGGCAAACATTCTATACATAGAAGCAGTTTCTGAGTCATTGATGCTAATGAGACCAAGTGTCTCATTTATGTAAATTACATGCATAAATTAGGGTTTTCTCAAGGTTTTACATTGCCAGTTTTGGTCGGTATTATCCCAATTTTGACCATGTTTAAGTAGTTCAGTGAGAGACATCAGGAAAGTCAGAAGGCCATTTCTTAAGTTGCTCAAGTATGTTTGGTTTTGGTGTGGCTGGAAGGATTGTGTTGACATATTATGTAAGCGAAACTACTGGACAGAGTTGGACAGATTCCATCACTGATTAGACATCTGCAGAGTTGCCTTTCACTCAGGTGTGTGTGTTTTGTCCCTCAAGTCCTGACAATTGCACATACAGTACCGTACCCATTCTGTGTTGTATAACAACAAACTCTAAACAACTCCCACACCAGAACAACAGCGGCCATGAAGGCGCCTTTGTCAGTCGAGCAGTCACCTTAAAATATATTTCCGTTTTTATGTCAGTTTATAGCGAAAATCTTTGTGAATTTTTCGGCAAACGGACACGCGACAACATGGCTACCATATACGGGTAAGAATTCCTAACTTTTATGGCTGTTTAATTGATGTATTTTTGTTTTAAAACTGAAGTTCATTGAAAGAATCCAACTTCTTGATTACCTAATTACCCAGTTTATCAACTGCAGGTACCGGTACCGGACAAGAGTGACTATCAGCACACACATATTCATTTACACATTCATTTACACTTGTTTATAAGTCTTCGCTGAAGTCTAGTCTCATTTTATTCAGTTTAAAAAAAAGAGTGCTGTGAAGAAATGAGTGAAAAGATATCATTTCTTGTGAAATATGTTGAAAATTTACAATATTTGAAATGCAGCTTTTGTTTCGATCGAACTCTATAGCTTTCTGTGCCAGTCACTGCTGGTGTACCATATCCAAAAAAACACCTATTCACCGAAGCCTTTCAGTTTGAACTACCAAACCAGGCTGTTTATACAATAGGTCTTTTCAACCTGCCATTTTCTCAGTGAATATCACAAATCACCTCGCGGGAAATGACAAATAAGTCCAAACCTTGTACACCAATGGATTAAATTGCTCAACAAACCAGAATTGAATGCGTGCTCAATGATAACTTTTGGCTGAACAAAATACAATGTTCTGTCATTTGCGAGGCCCAGCTTTAGTCAATGTACATGTCACACCTGTGTGCTAATTGGTTGGGATGGCTTTAGAAATATTATTCATTACCTTATAACAACAGGGGTGGAGCTCTTATGTAGATGATTTATTACCCCTATGATGAATATTTAATTTATGCAAATATGACATCATCAATATTATGTCTGATCAACTGCACTCAGCAATCATAATGGTATGTGTGCCATACATAATTCTACTAGCTGCTGAGTAAAATTTTAGAGTGCTTTAGTAACTTCTATCATGGACGTAAACAAATTTTACATCTGGTTGTAGATTCTGAAAAATTATAGGATACACTTATCTGCCTAACAGTAAAAAATTTTGCCAGGTCTGTGTAAATATTATTTGTATTTCATCTTGAACTGAAATTTCGTTTTAGTTCTGATCATAATTTATCACCAGATTAATACTAACTTCTTTTTCACTATTTTGTGATTTATATTTTTTTTATCTGAAAAATTTATCTCGGTGGTTATATTCATTATTTTTTGCCTACATGCATTGATCAAAATTTGTTCTCAATATTCAAATGCTTGCCTTGGAAACTATCATCTCTGAATGAAAAATAATTTGAAATGACAATAATCTGCATATTTGATGGACTACCACCATGGAATATTATGCTAAGCAGGTGATTGATTAGTTTAATCACTGAGGCGGAGACAGTCTGTCTGGGATGATTTGCTACAGTGATAAATTATGAAAAGTTGTGTCATATTGCATCATTTGCATTAGCCAATCAGAACTAAGTAACCTATAAACTCTGAGTGGTAGATGGAAAATTATTTTCCCTATGGTGTCACCTTTGCATAAAAACTCAAAAATTACTGAAATATGAATTGTGAATGGACAATTTTTTCTTTTACAGCACTAAATCACTCAAATAATAACAAAGATATTTAAATTTACAAGATACTTTCAAATTTTTTAAGTCTATTAATAATCAATTTCATTTCTTGCTATACCAGATTCATGCACATCAATTCAGTAGATTTTCTACATAACACAAGCTAAATGAGGATGGCATTTACAGACCAAGCAAATAGCTTGAATGACTGATAGAATGACAGTTGGCTAAAGTCTACACATCTTTAACAATCATACCAAGTGTCAAAGACCTTGTTGAATTCAATCATTTGATCATTTACCCATGAATGCAGTCTCCTAGTACCACTATTAGATACCAGGTGCTAACTATTGCTTTTAAGTGCCCTACCAGTAATAAAAATATGTTTTCCATTTTGAAATATTCATATCATGTATGACATATCAGTTCAAGTTTTTGACATAGCGCAATCTTTTATGAATTCAAATTTCTTCATCACGAATTTTCATGCTTTTAACTAGTTTTTGATTTTTTTGTAATTTTCTCATGTCGTAATGTAAGAGTTTACACCTATTAATGCCACCAACATGATATTTTTGTGTTCGTTTTAAAATAAAACCTTGGCAAAATTTAACATACCGGTACAGCATGATATCTCAGAAAACGACTATTTCAATAAATCTTAGAAATCTGCTCATCAGAGGGAATGAGTAACTTAGATATACTGATATAGATAATAAATATATTGATTTTATTCTTTATACAGTACTTGAAATGTACTGGCTACCTACTTTGGTTAATTGTTCAGGTCACAGTCACAGCTGACAGTCGTTAATTATCACATTATTTTCATTCAAAGTCAAGTTCACGGCCACGTGGAGCTTCATCTAAGCCTTCCTAAAAATAAAGCAATTCATTGATGATTTGCATAACTTTTACATCAGTAATTAGCCGCTAATTTGCACAAAATTAGAAAATTAACACAGATGCTCAACTGGTATGCTGGTAATATGTGCACACTGCAAACTGTTTTCCTAAACAGCTGCAGTATGCCTGTAGTCACAGTGTTATTTTGTTTCAAGAGTTACAAAGCTAAAAGTTCCCCAATAATAATTTCCCCATATTATTGTGGAACCTTTCACTTTACACGTGAAAAATTTGTCAACAATAAATGATACGATAAATGACGCAGTGCCAGGAATATGACAGTGAATTCCTGTGTACATTGATAAGCAAATCTGTTCGGAATACAGCTTGTGTCTGAGACCAGTAGCAAATCAAGGTACCAGTAGTTAATGCCTCCAAAACGAAAGACTTAAACTTTTGCTCAAACTTTCTGTGAGGAAACTTTAAACCATTCTCTGTCAAAATCAAGAACAGAAATTTGAGTTCACCTTGCGAAGTTTGGCATTAGAGAAACCAATGCTGCAATACTAACCAATATTTGAAATTCAAAATGGTGGCCATCCCTGTTTTGCCTCTATTGGGGGAAAACAAAATTCCTGATTTTCACCTAACTAAGCCAGTGAAAAGTATATCACTTGTTAAGCGTCAAAATGAGCCACTCTAAGTGGTAGGCCTAAAGAATATTGTAAAAGTTTGAGAATCTGAATGTATTTTGCCCAAGGTACATTCTGCCTGATGCTTTTACAGTAGATAGCAGAAAAAAATTCAAACAAAACTGGAAAAGAAACTGTCAAAGCTATCTGTACACCTATCAAAGGCACTTCATTAGATGTCAATCACATCTCAAGACATGGGGAAAAGTTGAAGCAACAAAGACAGTACAAAAATAAACCCATTCCCACTAACTCCATGTTTTTACGGTGCATTTTACTGATTTAGGAAGGAAAATATTGTTTACTGCAACAAGTTCTGATGAAACTCGCTTGTAAATCTACTTTACACATTTCCGTCAGCTTTTTGTGAAGCTACAGCAAAATTATCTGATTCAAATTATTGATGGAAATCATCAAATAATGAATACCGTGTTTGATTTAATTTAAGCGAACCGATCCAAACCATCAAATATTGACAATCACTCAGAAAGGTCTTATGAATCAGTGGCTGTATTGTTTATGAAATCAAACGATATCCTCTTTGAATATTCAGATCTGTGCAAATTTGCCCAATGCAATGTAATATACCTGGTATACCGTAACAATTATCCCAGCTTATGTGTAAGTGCACTGGCAAAGTATACATTTTAAATGAAATTTACATTGTTAATCACAGATAAATGTGTCGAAATAAGCATTCTATGCGTAAAATATCAATTTCTTCATTGAGTTCATGTACCAATCCTGTTTGTTGTGCCCAGAATAGCAAAAACTGAAAATGAAACTTCCAACCTTTTTCTCACCAAATTAAACCAGAACTTGTTGGTCACTATGTTAAGTTTGGTACTAGAGAAACAAATTACCTAAAATTTACCAATATTTGAAATTCAAAATGGCTGCCATCCCTGTGGTATCTCTATGGAGAAAAATAAAATTTGCCATTTTCGAAAATCTTAGATGGTGAAAATTTTTCTTACTTCAAAACTTTAAAATTAGCCCCAACCAAGTGGTAGATCGAAAGATAATTGTTCGAGAGCCTAAATATGTGTCTCTGAGGTTCTGTACCTTACAGTCAAATCACTACACATTTGATGTATTTTTTGCCTTTTCTTTGTCGGTGACTATAAAATACAATTTCTTGTCCAAATTCATGCCACATTACCCAATATTTCATCTTTTCACCTCAATGTCAAGGTAATGTCCAATGTCATTGTTAATTCTGGACTTGGTTCCAATGCATATTTATCTTTCAACCATGATTGCACGTTGAACCCATGACTTAGCTCAAATATTTTTTAGTAAAGATGTTGGACTTCAACATACTGTTTTGGTGAAAAAAAAGAGAAAAGTGAGAGAAAATGTTATCAAAATATGACAGATATTGTCCATGAAATCATCCTTGTCTTCTCATCCCCATGTTGCAATGTGGAAGTCCAATCTTGCCAGTGAAAACAATGGGGCTATACCACAGATTTCCATTGGAAGGGTAACATACACATGAAAGGTTTATCACAAAATCAAACAGGTGGTTGTTCGATAGCCTTCAGAGTAAAAATACTGGTAAATGTCTGAATCAAACGTTATTGACCTTTCTTAATGATGTTTGTCATGTCAGTTTGAAAGTTTAGCAGAGTAATTCCTCCAATGGGGTTACCTCATTAAGTACATTTTAATTGATCAGCAAATTATTGATTAGGTTTCAAAATAAATATTGATTGTCTAACATTGATGTTAACAACTGCCCTGTGAGATTACGTCTGTCAAGGAACAGACCATTTATCAAGCAGGGGTGTTGGTCTTTCTCCTTTAGCCGGGGTTGTATCGATTGCAAGGAATATTCCCAGGTTTTCCCTGATAGTTGAAGTATTGTTGTAAATAGCGGTATGGAAAAGTGTAAAATAAGAGAGAGTTTGTTTCATAGACAACATGAAATTGTGGATCATTACTTCCAAAATGCTTTACCTAGATAAATTTACAAAAATTTCAGAAACATCGGTGGAGCAGCTGTGTTTTAGTCAAAATGCGCATTTCAGTTTGAGTAAGAAAGTTGGAAACATACAGTGAATCAAAAAGGACCTGCAGATCAATGCTTGAAATCTGTATACCTTCCATATTTATAATTTTTTTTTCAACACTTGATTTTACCGACTGAGATGGAAAATGTCAATAGTAAAGACTTGTGCATGTTACATTGCCATTTCATGATAAACAGAATTTTGTGTGTACCATACATGTACACTTTGTCTGTAGGGTTGCTCCTATTCTGTATATCTGCTAGAAGCATTCTGCAGTCTTCTATGGTACCATAACACTTTCCCTTTCATAGTCAAGCAAGTGGTACGGTTTCCTGGCACCATGTTGCACCATTTCCATTCTCCCCTGTTCCATAATGGTGGAGTCCAACTTAATCATTGAAAACAATGGGTGTGGGAAAGCCGGAGTTAACGACTTAATAACTACCAGCAGTATTGTGAACCATTGAAGAGTGGTTTTATATCCCCTAAAGTGGATTTACCAGTGTGTTTATGTACGACTGTACCTGTTACGTTCCATGGCGTAAACGTTCGTGACAATGCACACGCTTCAAACAAAATCAGCAACTTTGCCACGCTGGGTTGTAAGCTGAGAAGATGTGAAACAGAATCGGAAAGAAAACAAGATGAATATTTAATGTGTGAGAGTGTACTGGGACGAACATCTTGCTGTCTTTGTGTGCTTTTGTTTGCTCAATCTGCATGACAATGGCGGTGTAATGACCGTAGGCTCCGATTCAAAAGAGGGTCTACTATGGCAGAAATCAATTAAATCCCTCCCCTTCCCCTCACAACCTTTTGTGATCAATTTTAATCTACTTGCCACTTCTCATCTCTGCAAGCTGATGAAAAAACCCTCACTGACCATACGTTCTCCTGTAGTTGGCTTTGTAGCCCCAAACCATATGGTATCAGAAATTCACAGCGGGGGTCATTTCTGTATTTTTGCCATAAATGCAGAATTTTTCATCTCTTTGCCACAGCTCGTACCACAGTCACCAACATGTTGGCCCAATTCAGCATTAGCCCACGGTACTTATATTTCTACCTTACGGCATGTTTTAACTCAAATCATCAATATATCTTTCTCATTATACTCATGAACAGAAATGATAGACTGACACACAAAATATGAGACCTGCCGTTAACAATTTTTCAGCTGAAATTTATTGGTTTTGAAGTAATCTATAGAATTTGTTTTTCCCTCTTTTTTGCAGTAATATGAGTGATACGGGATCGTCGCTGCATACATGGTTTTCAAATTCAGTCGACAGGTAAGCTTGATTATTTTTGCAAATTATTTCATAGAATTGTACACTTTTCTCTTCTTTTTGTCATGTTCTCAGAGTGTGTTGAGTATACTGGTATATTGAATATTTAGTGAAAGAAGTTGCTTCTCTGGTCAGTTTTTTTCTTTGAATATTGTTTTTGGTTCAAAATGCAGCGTCAGATCCACCTGTAGTGTCATGTCGGAAATGATGGTTTGTAAATGTTGAATTAACAACTTCACAAGATAAGATTTGAATTTGTGTTTCATGATGGGTATGTTGTAAGATATTGCCAGAAAGAGTTGAAATTTCAACACAAAAATGGATGAGAATGAATAGCAATGACACCTGTCGTATTTACGTTCCACCGGTAAAAAGTGTCTTCTAATCTAAGTGTTGTGATCAATCTCCAGCTTGATGAAACATTGCTCCACAGAGATGATAACACACTTCTTTGTTGCTTCGACTTCACCTACTTACCTGCTCACAATTTATCAGTAATATGATATTGCTGGGTAGTTTGGTCAGGAGGGTCGTACCATGTGAGATTTAGGGGTGGGCAAGGTTGCATGTGTGTGCTGAGCAGTACATACTATGCTAGGCCCAGATAAATAAAGTTGGCATGGAGCCATACGTGCATGCTCAGTGACTTCAGTGTGTGTTTACACCCTGGAAAAACACATGCTAGGGTCTCTAAATGTTACATTAGCCATCTAAAAACAGATCGATCGGTACCGGCAAGCGTAATCAATGTCCCCACGGACTAGGACAAAAGCCCCAGTCAATCCCACACAAATTATTCATCCTGGTTCTTGTTGTTTGTTGGTGCAAAACAAATCCAAGACAAAAGAGAAATCAAAAAGCCGGACATTGATCGACACTAGCAGACATGAGTTCTAGGCGAGGGTGAAGCTTTAGCCGGCTCCTAAGTCTTTCCGTATCGGATTATAAACTGTTCAGTGCGGTGTTTGACGCTTGTCACGTCAATAGCATGGGCACGAGAACAGCGGTCAAGTTTTACTTGATGCGGGCACGGAAGCCGTACTGGCTACTCAGGTAAGGACTGTCAAGTCAGTGTTGGAAATTTACATACGGTACACAATCATGTGTCAAAACTTTGAATGTCTTGCAGGTCGTACTCCTTACTAGTCTCATGTACAAAAAATCCAGAGCTGGACTTTCTTGTATTGACTGGCATCCATGGTTGTGAATTTTCAGTTGCTTTTTGTGTCCTTTTCTATTTCCACATTTCTTAAAATCTTAACAAAAAAGATATACCAGTATTGTTCAGTTATTTACTTTTCCTTTTGTAAATTTGCAATTTGTTGGATTAAATCCCACTGTGTATGGGGATTCATGCGTACCAGCTGCTTCTGTGTTGTCTACCAGATCAACCGCAGACTTCAACCGTGAGTTTGAATCTTTTTGGCACTTTAGTCAGACCAACAGCCTATACATGGGTTTAATTTGCTGATTGCTGTTGAAAACTGTTGACTTTTATTTTCAGTGATCCTTCTCCGCCCAGAAAAGTCAATATTGAATTTTAGCGGCACAGTGTTAACAGACCCCATTCACAAACTCATGGTCTCTGAGTCCGTTGAACTCTACTAGGGATTTGTCACATTCTCTCTATGAAGAGATTATTTTTCTTTGCTTTTAATTTCTGTATAATATTTATTTTGAGGACAAGAGGGGTCACCGGTCAGTAGAAGCGCTATCTTCACACACCATGCAACAGGTGGTTGTGCCAAGTGCTCGACACTTTTTCTTCAGACAGTCGTACAAATCCACCACAAAAGGCCACATTCTCAATAATGCATATCTATATTCACTCATGCATGCTGAAAATCTACCATGTGCTCCTGCCGACTGAGACGCACGTACCTGTATGTGTTATGCATATACGCCAACTAAAGTTACTGCATGTAAATACTTTTGTGACAGAGTCATCTACTTTCAAGTTACGATGTCTTACTTTTGAATTCTGTGGTAGCCAGGGTTCGTTAATTGAATCCTAAAACCTTGATTACTTTCTCCAAGTTACATTAACTTCATAATGAGCTGCGGCCCTCTCTCTGCAATTAGCTACCACAGGCTAATGAGACGCCCGTCCCAAGAATGTCCATAGGATACAGTAACTACATCAGATTGCGTGCTCCCAAGAGTGTAGTTTACCTGAAACCCTGCTAATTGATGGAGACTGTTGATGAGAGTTAATTTCTATGGAGTCTATCAGCGTGGCTTTTATTGCTCAATTGACAATAGTTACCTCTGACCACTGTTGCAAGCAGACGTAAAGTTGTTTAATTATGTATGTCCGAGCAAGTCGATTCATGTTGGGTGGTTTTTTTTGTTTGTCTGGCAACTATCAATGTTTATTGAGATTTGAATTGTGTTTTTAACTGCAAAAGGTCAGGTTTGTAAAATTTTGTGCTAAAATCACGACAATTTTAATGATTGGGTTTAAAATGAAAGCACTCCTATTATTTATGGTTGCCGTATCTCAGGCCAGGCAGATCATTATCTCTGCTTAAGTGCGTGGAAATCATCGTCTAAATAATGTATGTCAACACAGAAAGTGGTACCGTGATAATTTTCATCCACAGATACACAGGTTACAACTAAGACCAACCAAGTGAAACCAAAACCAGCTATACGCTGAATACAGTAATAACATAGAAAATCATCTTCATATACCGTAGATATTTTCTTCACATATGAAATAGCCCATCATACAGCTTGTTTAGGGTTGTAGTATTTTTCCATGATACCAGTATTTGTTGGAAACTTCACTGCTCTTCGTGTTTTTGTCAAACCAGTTCAAGTTTAAGTTGTTGAATTACCATCAAATGTCGTGGATATATGCAGTATTTTGGTACCGGTATGTGTTTCTGACAGATTCTCAGGTCGTCGTCTTGTCATTCTGTGGATATTGGTTGTACCTTATTTTCATCCGTGTTAGTGCCAATTAATAAACACACTTTTTGGTGTACCTGCAATTTTTTGAAATTTCAGAAACAAAACTATAGTCAAAGAAAAATGGTGAAGCACATAGGACAGGGAAAATTTACAGTACAAACGAATTTTACAATGAGTTTTAGTTGCAGGAATATCAATTTTTAATGTGAACCGAACACAGTCTAAATTTTTAATTCAAACATGTCTGTGTATGGATTTTATGTGCAAATGTATTATTTAAGCAGAGATATCTTTTTTCTTTGGTTCGGTGCTGATACGAATGAGTACAGTGAATTCTGTTGAGAACTCTATTTTTATAAACAATTTTTGATAGTTTGAGTAATCCTGTACATAATCTTTGAAATTCCACAGTAGAATTTTATTAAAGAAATATATCGGCTTTATTGTCACAATCGTAGGTTTCATGTACTGGTATCTTTTATGTGTCTTTTTGTAGTTTCTACGTAGTTGACTTTGTCATTGCACAGTATAGTGATGTCTGGTATTGCAAGTGCTTTAGTTGGCTGAATCCTAGACTTACCTGGTCATATGGTTTTTCTCAGGCATTATCAGTATAGTTACAGTATAGGTTTTCGTGTTCACACCACAATCTACAGGATAATCTGCTGAAGTTTATTCCTTCAATTTTCTCTGTTTTGAGGCAAGTCTAGCTGAATCACTGTCCTTAACGTAAAATGAAAGTCCTAAACTATTGCCTCTGCTCATACTGATAAAAAGGTTGAAAATTGCTTTTCACAAAGGGACAATAGACATTAAGTTATCAACATGTACCACCATTTTCTTGTCTAAAAGTAAATTTGCTAATTTTTTTGCAGAAACTGTGTAAAATTTTATACCGCAAAAATTTAATGATTTGTTTTCATAAAAATAGTGAATATAGCTAACGAGCAAAATGATCCATATACTAGTATGTTTGAAATCCCAAACTGCAAAATTTCAAGGATTTTCATTAAAAAATCTGTCTGTGGTGGTTTTGTGTCACCTTGACTTTTGGCAGTTATCAAATGAATAGATATGAATTTGAAAACAGCTGGTACGATGTTCTTGTTATTTGCAACCATTAAATTTCAAATTCAGTTTAACCAAGGCGATGTACCCAGTATAAATTGTCATAATATAACAATATGTCGTGTTTCTATGTTGTATGTAATGGAGCTGACTGCTAAAGGTGATAATGTTTTGAAAATCCAGATTTTTCAGTGAAAATTCAAAATCTGAGTACATTAGATTTCTGACAGAACACTGAGATTTGACAGTACCAAAACATTGGGTCATTCTGGGCTCGCAAATTACATTTCCACACTAATTGCACAGAATTGTAAACTACAAATTTATGGTCACAATCATAGAAATAATTAGGTCATGTAATTAATGACAGCAGTTAATTTATTGCGCTTAATTGAACCCACGGTACCGCTCAAATCAGAATGTAAATTTTGTAATTACCATTGATTCCATACTACTTTCGTTGATTACAGTGTAATTATATAATTCTTTAATCAACTTTTTTCTTTACTCTAAACTTTGAAAATTAAATAATCACATATTCAAGCAGATATAGTACACATTTGACTGTTTGAATGTAAGGTACTCGACATAAAGAAAAGTTCTAGACATCATTAAAACGTTTTCTCATAGAATTTGTGACTTATGAAGCATGCAATACCAGTTACCCCTTCTTTCAGGTCATAATGGAATAGTCCACATATTAGGTATTATGTAGCCTATGCCAAGTTGTATTGATGCAGGGGTGTGAGTAGCGGGAGATTATTTCCAGCGGTGTTTTGGTTTTGCAGTCTTTTGAGAGAATAATCGGTGTGGTCTCCTGAGTGCAATTATTGTGCAATGCGTATACATGCTCTGTGTTGTATTGTTTGAGGCAGCCTGTTTACAGCATTGTCAGTTTCTCTGTTATGCAAATGAGGTGGACAAAGCCCCAATTCACAATGGGATCTGTGTAACAACTCTCAGAGTAGAGACCCCGGGTTGTGCAGAGTTCATTTTGTGTCGTGCCGGGTGACAGACGATATTCATCAGTGACTGGTGCGTAACTTGTGTGTGTATCAGATGTCAATCACATATGTGTAGACCGTGGACGGGTGTTCTTTTGATCGGTTTATCGGCAAAGGATCTGCAAATTGCCATATCATCACCTGGCATCGCAATTCAGCGACTCTCCCTCTGGCTCAGGTAATTCTTAAAGACTCTCTCAACATCTCAAGTCATGCATCCGCATGCATGTACGCTCTTGTCTCGTTTTATGATCATCGGCCTGTTTTGATTTCACTCCTGCGCTGACAAATTACACTTAAAGTCTTCCTCGGCACTGCCTCGCACTGACTCATTCATCACAGGCTTTCATTAAGGTAATATGCACCTCGAAAGTGAAAGACTTAAACTTTTGCTCTAACTTTCCTCAAGGAATCTTTCAATCATTCTCTTTCAAAATCAAGAATAAAAATAGGGGGTCACCATGCAAATTTTGGTACTAGAGAAACAAATTACCCAAGATTTACCGATATTAGAAATCCAAAATGGCCGCCATCCCTGTGTTAACTCTATGGCGAAAAATAAAAATTTTCAAATTTCGAAAAACTAAGCCGGTGAAAAGTTTTCTTTCACCAAGAGCTTTAAAATGAACCCCCACATGTGGTATATCAGAAGAGAACTGTAAAAGTTTGAGAGTCCGAATGTATGTCCCCGAGGTGCGTTCTACCTTAAGGGTGACAATGTTATGTTTTCCTCACATCGCTTTTCAAGGTTTCCCAAGTGTACAGTACAACAACGTTATCTTGAAATAATTATCATAGCGTAGGATTTCTGAACTGTTCCCAACCCTTGACAATAATCACAGCAATTGTTTACGCCGTTATTAAACCATATTTTCTTGCCATGTGACACATTTATAACTCTGATGCAGTGCCCTTTCTAAGAAGTCAACATCAGAAATGTATATAATGCAGCTATCTACCATACATTCTATTGGTGTCCACAAGATGTTTATTCAAATGTCTTTTAAATGACAGTGGAACATATATATCACTTTAAAATTAAGTATTAAAAGTTATGTTGAAATTTGAGCATAATGGATAAAAGCATTGTCTTTGCCATCTGTCATGAGTGGATTAGAATTTCTGACAAATGAAATTGTCAACCCACATCTGTTAATGTCGGTGCTGCAACCTTTGTGCTGATTTGGTCTGAGCAATACATCTACAGTAGATAAAAATGGTAAAATGCAGGCTTTGTATTAAGCTGATGTTCTTTTAACTAACAGCATGTTCTATTGGCCACTCAACTTATGTATCAAGAAAACAAATGTAGTCAAACTGTTTATGAACTGGCAATACAGGTGGCTGATGGGTTTGTGATCATGGCTTATCTTTGCAGACTTTTCAACAATATATATATACTAAAACTCTTATGAAAAACTACATGTACTGGTATGGGAATCATGTTTTGTGTTGCTAGTAATGCTTATCCAGGCGTCTTCAATCTCGTTTAATGTACAGTACATGGACTATTGGTATAACACCCATTTTGTTTTGTGTGGTGTTGATTATCGCTATACATGCAGTGGTTATATTGCATGTGGTAATTTTACTCTCATCACACCATCTGTTTGTAACGGTATACCAGTAGGTATATTTAGCTTAATATAACTTTACAATTTCACGTTTCTTCTTAACAGATATTTAGTTTTATAGACTGATATTAGCGATATATACCACATGTAAATTTAAAGCATTAGCTACTACAACTAGACATATTAAGGAACATGTAGTATATGCCCTGAAAATAAAGACTAAAACTTTGGCTCAAATTTTCACCAAGCAAACTTCAACTATTCTCTTTCAAAATCACGAGTAAAAAGCAAATAAAAAGCAGGTGTCACTCTGCCAATTTTGGTACCAGAGAAACAAATTATCTAATGTTTACCAATATTTGAAGTTCAAATTTGCCGTCATCCCAGTATTATCTCTATCGCAGAAAATAAAATTCCTGATTTTCACAAAACTAAGTCCATGAAAACATTATTTACTCCATAAGCTTTAAAATGAGCACTCAAGAATGGTCGACCAAACAAATACCGGTATTGTAAAAGTTTGAAAGTCCAAATATCTGTCCCGGAGGCGCATTCTACCTTAACCCTTTCACCCCCAGTTCCCTGTATACAGGTCCAACTTTACCATAGAAAACAATGGATTTGGGACAAACCATGGTGGTGAAGGGTTAAACTGGTAGATGAATCTTTTCCAGTATTTTTTTCAGTGAAGTGTTTACAAGGAAATTGTATGCAATTACAGGTTGTGCACTCTTTGGTCAGAGACTTGACAGTTGATCAACATACTTCAGTAAAAACTAATCCCACTGAAAAGTAATTACTGTAACTCTAGAACATGATAATAAATGTCTGTGAAATACTGTAATTTACCAAAATGTACTCGTTCATACAACAAAATTGGAATGTCCATGTTTTCTTCACACTCACCTTCAATCACAATTCCCAAAACACCAGCATATGTAACCCCTTCACCCCCATTTTGCAATAGACTGGTCCAATTTTACCACAGAAAACAAATGGACAAGATCAAGTTGGCTTTTAAAAGGTTTACTCAGTAAAACTTATAGTCCATCTTTTGGTTCATTTTCAGAATGAGGGTTAGTGATGTTGATTCCGTGCAAAGATGGCTGGAAGACTTGCGCGGAATGACGGAGACGGAATGCATGTGTATTTTACAAGGAAAGTCCATATCTGGTGCCATCAAGGAAGGACAGAAGACCAAACGAATACATTCTGTGAAAGGTGTGATATTTATCTCTTAAAATTGCAATTTTTTTACAAATTGCTGAATTTCAGAGTTGCCCGATATATCAAGAATTCAGTTTGTCCTCTGACCTAAATTGACTCCCCTCTGACATCAAGAAAAATCTCAAATGTTTGAAAAATTTTTCCTATTTCATGTTGTGGATTAGGCTAGTTAAAGACATGTCTAGAATTCCGATACTGATGTTAGTGATGGAGAGTCCAAGGACAGACAGATCTACATGTACAAACTATAACAGCTTTTTCATTTTCAGTGCATTTCTTTATCTTTTGCTGATTTACCTGAGAAGTTTAGATTATAAGGAATTACTATGGCAACTGAGGAAAGGAATTACCATGACAACAAAGGATATACTCACTTTCATTAAACATACGTAGTATCTATATTTTCAATTCCTGCATACTACAGTTCTATTGGTTGTATTTCTTTAAACATTGTTATCTCCTTGTTGGCTTCCTGACAAACAGATATTCAGTTTGCAAAGTTTTAAAATTAAGGACATCACGGTATTAATTTCAGAGTAATAAAAATGCAAGATATAATTATTATTTTGAATTTTATTCTTTTTCAGATAAACTGAGGATTCTAAGGCATAAGGCTGGTGCAATAACTTCTCAATTTGCTAAAACATTTCAGTAAGTATATGTCACAAATATACAGCTGTCAGTGAACAGACAAGGCAGACAAGTGGGAAGAGAGAGACAGAGAGAGAGAGACAGAGAGAGACAGAGAGAGAGACAGAGAGGGGAATTTAAACTAGTTCCTGTGTCTCACTCTGTCAGTCTGTCTATCTGTCTCTTTCCCTTCCCCTCCCCAGTTTCAATGTCAATGCACTGTATTTTTTGTCAAACTTTGAGTCAGACTAGAATTTGGCTTGTCAGGGACAGATAGTCAGACTCTCGAAATTTTGCTGTAGCCTTTTGTCCCACTACTAAGGGGTGGGGGGTGGGGCGCTCAGTTTGAAGCTTACAGAGTAAATAAAGTTTTTGCCAACTTTGAATTTCTGAAAATCGGGAATTTTACTTTCTAGCATAGAGATAACACAGGGATGGTGTTCATTTTGAATTTCAAATAAGGGTAATTTGTTCCTCTTGTACCAAAATTTGCACAGTGACCCCTGCTTTTTATTCTTTATTCCGAAACTGATTGGTTGATACTTTGCTTGATGAAAATTTGAGCAAAAGTTTAAGTGTTTCATTTTTTAGGCATGAACCATCTTTATTGCAAATTTTGCCCTATCTTGGAAGTAATCTGAGTTTAATTGTTCACATACATGTCATTAAATGAAATGAAATCCTGTTCAAGAAGTGTGCATACCAGCAGTTTATGAATAAATTCAAAAGGCACAATTTCTCGCGCTCTTGATGAAACCAACCCTATACTGCATAGGATCAAGGCCCTTGTATGAAGGATTTGATGAGTATTGCCCCTATAGCTATCACCCTTTCACCACCTCCCCAGTTCCTGTGTAGCATTCCAACATCACAATAGAAATATCACAATAGAAAACAATGGTGTTGGCCAAACCATTATGGTGAAGGGGGGGTTAACTCCATCAAAAAATGGTCCAGTGACTACGTATACTGATGACAGCAATGTTGATATAACAAACAGGAGGACAATAGATTACATACTTTAAAAGAAAGACATACGAATGGAAGAAAAACAGGGACTGACAGACCCTGCAGGGCAAAAAACCACATCAACAGCAATGCCACTGAATTACAAGACCATTAATCTCCACGTATTTCACAATAGTATAATAACACATGATCTTTTAATGGAGTGTGACTTCCGTCAGAGCTTTCATGGTGTCGCTTTGTAGAATGTCCATTGGAGCTGAACTGGTCTTGTCTTCACTTGACAACATCAGTTGGCTTTGTCGCTTTGTGAAAAAATACTGGCGTAAGGTGTTGCCCTAGTCCAAGCAAGACGTGAAGGTTAACAAGTAAATGCATAGCTGTGGTTTGAGGACTAGTCAAAATGGAGTGGGTGGCACCCTCATGTGACCTTTGAGTGTATTCAAAAGACATTCCTTCAGCTGGCCAACAAACAAGGGAAGCTATACACCTGATGGCCTTTTCAACGGATAGCCTTCAGAAATAAAGAGATACAAATTTTATAGTGTTGGATGTCTTGACGTCTTTTATTTATGTGAATATTTGAGATATTTGAAATTTCACTGAAGAATCAATGCGCCGGTGTAACGATTAGGATACTAAATACCAAAGCAGCAGTTAATAGAATATCAATTTGCACAGTAGATTTAGCCGTTGTGGACAATGAGATTGTAAAACTTTTGTGTCTCAGCTTTATCCAGAATGCCATAAAACTATTTTCTCAATGACAGACGAAAAAGAAAGCAGTAAGCGACAATTTAATATGCAAATGCTGAGATTGCCTTTTGGAATTTACTTCGATCACTCTTAAAGAATGTTTTACGCTGTGCTGATCAGCATCTGAATTTTAATGCTATGCAGATGCTGACTTTATTGACAAAAATATTGATTGTTGTCAGACTTGAAAACAAAATCACCACAACATTAACAATGTTATTGTACAGTCTTGCCAAGGATTCTAAACGTCAATGTGATCATCCTGATAAGATTAAAATCGTCATTGTCATGATAAAACTCTGTCTTTTTGTTCAAGCATTCTTCTCTTAGGATATTAAAATACCTTTTCAGATTGTCATGGTCTCAAAGAGCACAATATCTTTAAGTTCATGTATGTGCAGTCATCAGTGGTATTGCTTCAAATTTTTTGGGTTTCAAGAATAATTACACCAATCAGCCATTAGTATTTCTGCTATGACAATTAAGTGTGACATCAGCAAATTTTAATTTGCCCAGTTGGTACTTTAGCTGATATCAACTTTCTGCGAAATGGCATATGCCAAAACATGCAACTCATTACATGTGTAATGTATGAATATTCAGAGCATATCAGATTGGACAAACAAAATCAGATTTTATTGAAAGATTAATCTTAAAAAGTATCTTTTGACAATATTTCCATGCCTATTAGGCTGCATTCCTGGCCATTTACAGTAAGAGTTGAAATAATGTGTATTTTGACATGTTTCTTTTTTTGACAAGTATCTCATAAATACCATATAGGAAACACCAATAGCGTGTTCTCACAAAACTTCTGTTTTAATTTTCGTAACTTTATTTATACCATTATTTTTTTACAGTAAATTAGACAAAGAAAAATGGGCTGCAGTGCATACATGTGTCATAGATATGGTGTGTAACATCAGACAGATGCTTCATGATTGTACAGAGAATATAGAAAACGGACCTGATCCTATGGCTATATTTGTTGTAAGTACTGGTATCAAATTCTCTGCCCAGCCATTTTTGGGTGGTGCTCTTTATGGTATATACCTGTTCATGGACAAAATGTCAAGTAGGCCCAAGGAGTTTGATGAATTTGCTGATTCATGAAAAAAAAAAAGTTGCCTTTCTTGTTGTGCCATGAAAATGTATTAAGCTACAATAATGCTGCCTTTCATGCCTTTAATAGAATGGAAAAATTGTGTAAGTGTAGTACCGATAGTTTTGGCGGTCACTCACACTGGGCATGCATACACAAATTTTACATTAATGATAGATTGCATTCATTGATGATTTATAGGTTCAAGACATTGTGGAACATGTCATCAGTATTTATGTTTTATTAGAAAGTCAATTAAGGTGCTTGAACTTTTGACCCAAAATCTTAAAAGTGCTCTAAAAAATTGAAACGACTGTCAGAATGACATCAGAATTACCGGTATATGGTAACGTGATAATCCATGATGAATTTCATCATTTGTGCAAACTACATGTATGATAGTTTTCTTGAGTTACTGACAATCAGCCTAGTATAATTTGAATGCTGTGATTTGACTTTTTCTCATGCCTTCTTTCTCTAAACGCTTCCGTAGGAACAAGAAGTAGTGATGGAGGAATGTGCCAAACTTGTCCAAAATGTAGAAAGGTGAGTGTGGGAACCGAAATTTAAAGAAATATTTGAAGCCAAACTTCAGTAGTTAGCTGTAACTTTTGATGTAGTTTCAATCAGGTTTGTTTCATCCATTTGAATTTCTTGTTCTCCTCCCAGAGTCATTTAGAAATTGTCTGATTGACATGTCAATCGCCTCACTTTAATGTATGATGTCTGATGTGTTTGTTGACAGTTGAATTTAGGCTGATCTAGGTTTCACTTGTCAACAAAAACACTGCATATTTCACACAATGCGTATTGTACTCATGCAGGGCAAGGCTGTATTAGTTGCTTGTATTTTGATGCACTGGTACTTACGCTGAAAAAATAAAAAAAAAATTAATATTTGATTTTGAGATCAAAAATAATAAAATGGAATCAAAAGTTGCAGCGATCCTTTCAATATACAGTATATTTATAATACAATAATCATTATACAATGTGATGTTTTGTGATAAAACAGCCAATGCTGTATTGGCAATGTTTTATCAACGGGTTGTTCACCCCTATTTCCCTAATGTAGAGGTCCAACTTTGCCATAGAAAACAACAGGTTTAGGCCAAACCATTGTGGCGAATGGGTTAAAATAAAATACCGGTGGGCAATGGTGTAACAGGGACAAACCTTGCATGTATTAGAGTAGCATAATCAAAGAAGTTGTTTCAGCTGATTGAGGTCGACATGTACCGGTAGATCATTTAAAGTCTCTTGGACTGCAGTATGACCTTTCATACCGCAAAACGTTTAACCTTGCCAAGATTGTACACGGCAGACACAAACCTTTCCTTTCAGTAAAACAGTCTTTTGTCATGATGGAGGAATTTTCAAAAGATATTGCTGTCCCTACGCCAGCCAGTACTTGATAAAACAGTTCAATATAAAGAAGTTTTGTGTGCGTGTATTGGGGAGATAAGCCAAGCCAGCTTTCAACAATTCTTTTATTGTGTCGTTTCACTGAACACAAAATGATCATCGATTACGATCACAAAACATCACTCTTGAAATTTTAACTCAGTTTCCATTCAAACTACTTTGCTGTTTCTGAAAATGACAGTTTATGTTTCTCACCCGCGGCAAAACATCTCAGGTCTTTAGAAATCAGTGTTTACGTGTTGGCACTCCAGACTAACCTAACTTGACATCTCCTTCAGAAGATAAAACGTTTCTTCACTTTTACAGAGGCAGCTTAGTTTCAGTCTGACATCTGGCAGTGGGCCCACATTATCCGATTTTCTCTCTGACATTCTCTGTCATTTTCTGGAGATCAAAGCAGACTGTGAACCCTTTTGCGACAATGGTTTGACTCAAACCTATTGTTATCAGTGGTAGTTTGGAATTGAGTATAGTGAATGTAGGGTGGACAGGTTACATGACCCCTTGCCTGATACATCATAATCAAAAGCTTAACATTCAACACTACTGTTGGTTGAAGCATATAGGACAAAATGATATTGGCATAAGACTGAGCGTAGATAACTTTCAGTGTTGCTGACTGCCAGCTCTGTCACCCACTGTTGGGTAACTCCTTTACCACCATTCCGATACTATTGGATATACCAAACATACACATGTACCATCATAACACAATATGGTTTAACAGGAATTTTTCAATGCTCAAGTTATACATTTAATCACCATAATTTATAGATTTAGTACAAGTCTGTGAATAAGAGTATTTTTGAATGTCCTACTAAGTAGAGTTATTGCAGTGTAGTCCATTGCAATATTTTGATTCTTGCTTGAACTCACCCGTAAGGTGAAAGGGCAAGTTCAGGGTAAAAGGTCAAATCAGGTCAATTAGACAAGTGAGTAAACATAAAAGAGCAATGCAGGTGATGCAAAGTGAGATGAAAATTCAAATCATATCAAATTATCAAAACGGCAGTCAATGTTACTGAAAAGCAAATTGACCTTTTATTATCATAAATTAAAAATATCTGTTGTACAATTACATTTTGACAAGATCTCATACTTTTCATTCTTATTTGGACAGTGGGATAATATGAAGATACTGGTCTCAATGGTTACATGTTAGATTTAAATAGCTTATGGCAAAACTTGTTTAGCCTCTAACATTGAAAGAATAAAAATAAATAAAATGATAAAAATAAATAGCTGGAAGATTACTTAATGCTACATCTATGCATCATAAACCCAGCAGTCAGATATCTACATTTGTTGTCCATTATTCTGAATGAATGGACATACTGACTATACTATAATATAGATGCTATCTGTACTGTATCTTAGAAATCCAGTGAGCAGATCTAAAGGAAAAGAAATCTGCAATTTGATAAACACTATCAAAGTCGTGAGATTGCAAATGCTTTACACTACATTCTTGAATCAATTTTTAACTTCATTTTCATCCAGTCATAAAATGTCTTCCACATATAGCATTGTTATGGAAGAGTGAAAATTAAGTTTCTACTTTGTTGTGAACACCAAAGTCAATTTTTGTCACCCTTATAAAATATACCCCAGTCAATTTTTGTCAGATTTTTGCCAAAATTTTGATAACAAACTGTGGCCAATGAAATGTTGTGTTCATTTGGTCTAAAATTATCAGAAAAATTACAGAAAAGTTCATAAAAATTGGTAAAATCTTGCACTGAAATTTTGGTGGGAAAAAATACAGCACTCAAATGGTTAAAGGAAAGAATATCTGTGGCTCTTATTATCAAATGATGTGTAAGGAATTGGTTCAAAGCAAAGTATCAGCAAAGTTTTAAGATTTCCAAATAACTCTGTGGTTCATGCCACTCTGAGTTAGAGTTGAAGACCCATTGTGAGCAGACAATTCTTTCATCAGTTCAGGGTACCCTAAGCCTTTAAGTCTTAACACGTCAAGAAAAAGAGGCTCAAAGTGCGTCAAAAGAATGGAGATCTTATTTCATTGATTGACTTTGTGTGTGCTGATCCTGTAATTAGGATGCCTGCCGGTGATTTGGTATTTTGGCTGTCAGCCGGGCTAGTTAAGACTCCAGTCAGACTTGTCGAGTTTCTTGAAGAAGTTTATTCATGTCTAGCCAAACTGTCTAAGTTTGCCTTAATCTGAAGATTTTCCTTCTTTGTTTAGTCAGCAGTGTAAGTTAGTAGGGCACTTTCACAATGGATAGTCAATTGTCATTTCATGTACCGGCTTATCTGATCTTTTGGAGAATTTTACTTGTCAAATAATAAGTTCAAGAAGTGGCATTTTTTTGGTGAGTGCAGTAACTTCAATGAAGTCTCATGTCCGCCATTTTGTGATTTTAACATTCTTTAAGCCCAAGTCTTGTTCTTTGTCCAAAGTCTGCAGTCTACTGTCCACCATAATCCTCACTCTGACCGTCCTTCCTTATGTATGCGGGTGTCTAACCTGGTTAAAGTATCTTCCAATTTAATCTAACTGATGGAATTCTGCAAATTATGCATATGGTCTTGGACAAATAAACTTTTACACCATCCATTATATGTCAATTTAAAGGGACAAAGTCGGCCATTTTTCATGAATTTTGTTTGATACGAGATACTACTTATATTGTTTGACATGTTGAAAGATACTGAATGAATGGGTGACCATGCATATATTTGACCCTGGTTTTAGACACGATACATGAAACCATCACAAAAATGAATTAATTGTCATGATCATTGAATTCATTTTTGGGATGGTTTCATTTAGTTTGTCTAAAACCGGGGTCGAATATATGCATGGTCACCCATTTATTCAATATCTTTCAACATGTCAAACAATATAAGTAGTATCTTGCATCAAACAAAATTCACGAAAAATGGCTGATTTTGTCCCTTTAATATATGCGTATTCAAGGTACAAAATCTTCTGTCTATGATACAGCACTAATAATGGGAACTACCCATGGCCTGGATAGTTCAGTAACAGCCAATTCCATTGTTTTGCATGTAGAAATGCAAGAAAAACATCCTAAGGCTTGTAATATTGTAATTTTCTTGGAACTTTGCACAAAATGTTGAGAGGAAAGTGGTTTTGGAAAATGTATTAAAAAGTGGGGTCAAACTGGATATCAAGATAAGATAGGAAGCTTATTCCTTTTTGTACAAAAGTGTACAGTACCTGCAGAAAATGCTGACACAGCAGTTTTTCTCAATGGCTTTTCGGTGTATCTTCATTGCATAGTCAACAATGCACTTTTTCTCCATAAAATCTAAAAGTCATTTGTAAAGGAATGTTTAAGAACCCTTTTACCCCCAGTTCCCTGTATACAGGTCCAACTTTACCATAGAAAACAATGGATTTGGGACAAACCATGGTGGTGAAAGGGTTAAGAACACTACTTTGCAGGAAATGGCACTGTATCAGCTCGCTACATTTTGTGCTGAATCAAAAAGTACTGATAGCATGAACTGCACAAAATGAAAGGGATGTATGATACGGAAGATGTGAACACTACTTTTTTCTCATCATATTTCTTGTCTAGTCACTCTTAGTAGCCCTACAACATATGCCATTGTAATGAAAAGGACAATATTGTTACTTTTGCGCAGTCACCCATCTTAAAACAAACTGGAAAAAAATTCCATTGCCGTGGTGTACTTGAATATAGATGTACATGTGAATGATTGATTCAATGGAATTAATATTTCCAGTGCTTAGTACAGATGTGAAATTCTGTGTCATACAGGTTGACCTGTGCCCATCTGTGTATTGGGCAGACACTGTGGTAAATGGATATCCCTGAGGAGTTTTGGTAAGCTTTGTAAAATAATAGTGTACCTCTGGACATAATGGCTAGGGCTTTCAGCAGTAGAGACAACTTCATAATCATCAAGAAAAAACACTGGTGTCTGCTCACATGTGCTGAACATCTAATGGTTTTCAGTACATTTTGTATATTATCCATCGACCATCTGTTCTGTCATGTACAGAAAAATTCAATTAAACAGTTGTTCTTCCAGTAATTATACAGCTGTGACTTCTATGAAAAAGCTTTTAAATTTTAAATGTGCATTAAAATTATCATTTGAATAATGATTGAAAGTAATTATCAATTTTATGGGTAAATATGGTGCGCGATTTGTAAGGTTTGAACAAAGCTTGAATTCATGCGGTATCAGACAAGCAGTCGAATCTATCTCTTTCGAAACCAGGTGGTGTTATTTATTGAATGAAAGAACTCATCATATGGGGGCTACACTCTAGATTGTCTAAAAAACCAGAAAAAACACACTTCACATATCTTCCACTGTTGAAAATACTACATTCAATTATAGTAAGTCTCCATCTTGCCTAACACTTGCAAACCCAATTTGTCTGCATAGGAAGGGTGGGGATTGCTAATGCTAGAGGGAACAGGTAGGACAAATGAAAAGATCACGGTCAGAGAAGGGTTTTTATACTCAGTACTTCAGAAACCTGTCTGCAGCAAACTTCATTAGTAGAACCATCTGTGGACTCTTCAAACTCCTTCTGGTGGTATCCAACCTTTTGAAAAACTGCCATATGCACGCCGACAGTCTAAAAGCCAGAAACTGAATTGAATAACAATTGAAGTGTAAATTTCCAAGCCAAAATTAGTCACAGATAACACAATAGATTCATTATGTACCTGAAATGAAATGTTTTTATCTGCACTGTATGTAAAAGTTTTAATCTCTTCACTGTCTTCGCATCATAGGAACACATTTCTCTTTGCATGGTGTCAGCTTACTGAGAGTAAGGTCAAAGGTCAAGATGTGCTCTCAGGTTTTCTGTGCAATCATCTGAGTAGACACTTTAGATTGGGGATGTGAATATGAAAAGTTTGCCGGAATATTAAACTAAGCCCCTTCACTGACTTACAAGTTCTTCAAAGGAATTGCTATAGGATGTAAGAGAGTTGAAACCCTCAAATTGTATTTGTTACGAGATGCATGCTCAGGCGAAGAGTTTCTCAGTAGTATGGACTGTTCAAACTCTGACGTCTCTAAAGTATTGAAAAAGGGAAATGCCGGTAGCTAGATTTAACCTTGTCTCCAGGATTTGGCGCTGTGTGTGATTCTATTTCCCTAATTGTACTTTAGTGCCTGTTTATTAACCTGCATCTAATGCAGATTGTAAAGGTTCCAACAACAAGATTGAAAATACTGGTGTTCACTTGAAGTGCTTATTGGACCAAAGCTATATCAGTGAATTTTGTTTGACCAATAAAACTCATTGTATTTTGCTGGGATTAGTTTGATATTATAGAAATAACATTTCTCTACCACTTCAACATTTTGTATAAGTTATAAAATGATGAACTTTTGGTGACAAAATACCTAGAGACAGACTGTATATATTTATTAAGGTACATGTACGGTCTAAATTGTTCCTCATCTGCCTTTCTTAATTTTCAGCTGACTTGTAAAGTTTTAGAAATTTGAAACTTGAAAAGTTTTTGTTATTTGCCAAACACTGTTCCTTCAAAAAATTCATTTATATATCTTTAAATATTTATTTGTTTCTTTGTTTGTTTGTATTTTTTGTTTGTTTTTTGTCGCAGTTTTGACAGGATAAATGGAGAGAAGCCGCAATCTATGCCAGTTCTAAATTGCCTTGGAGATTTAGCCGAGTCATTTACAAAATTAGTGGATATGTTAGAAATGCACCTCATAAAGGTAAGCAATATAGATCTCAGAAACTAGCAAGTTACATATATTGTTGTTTCATCGTTATTTACCTGATTTACGTGTGAGCAAATTTAAATCCACTAGCCAAAGCTCACTGGCCTGGTTGGTTTGGCTTCTACTCATGCAATAAGTCAGTGAATTATGCAGCGCAGTGAAAGATGCAAGGTAGATGATTATTCAATATTGGTCAGGAACATTAGCATATAATTTGAATACAAAAACAGTATCCATTAATGTAATTTGCATAAAGGAATATAATCTGCATATATGAATACTAATACAACTTGTATCTTCCTAAGAGAAGTAAAAAGAAAAGGCTTATCTTTAGTTTCTGTTTCGGCTACTAGTCCATTAGCAGGGGGATCTGAAAATGACTTTGCTCACTCCATGTGTTCAATTTGTTGATCAGTTCATTGATTGATTGATTGATTGATTGATTGAATGAATGAATGAATGAATGAATGAATGAATGAATGAATGAATGAATAAATGCATTGAAGAAGATCCACTGAAGCAATTCTGTTAATTCAACAACCAAAGTAGGAAAAGAAGCAACAAAATACTGATGATAATTAAAAAATACCTTGGCAGCAGCCCACATAATTAGTATTCACAGCGCACAAAGACAAAATTAAGTCAGAAAAAGTACAAAAGACAAAGTACAGAACAGAATACAATATCAAATAATGAAAGTTTTGAAATATTAAACCATGGACTGGAATGAGGGAATCCATTGCAGTGTTGGAGGTCTCCCAAGATTTGTATCAAAATACTGTGTAGCCAGAACCTAATCTTGGATGTTACAGAAGAACAAGCATACATATAGAGTGGTTGAATGAAATGTCTTTGAAGGAAAGTAAATAATGTCCTAAGCATCAGACTATCCGGAGATGAACATTTTAAAAGTTACACTTTAAACTCATCAGTGTGCCATGACTGCACCAATTTTTATGCTACACTAACAAAGTCTTGAGAAATTTTACTGGTTACACAATATGTTTGTATCAGCCAACTCAAAAGTGAAAGTCTTTTAATAAAATATTGTGCTCAAACTTCCCTCAGTGAAACTTCCAACAATTTTCTTACCAAATAAGGATAAAAATCAGGGCCCAACATATACTTGTATTTGAAATTCAAAATGCCATCCCTCTGTTAACTCTATTGGGAAAAATAAACTTTTGATTTTCGAAAAACAAAACAGTGGAAATTTTTCTTACTCCAATAGCTTTGAAATGAGCCCTAACAACTGGTAGATCAGAAAAGAATTCAGTAAATTTGAAAGTCCAAAGATCTGTCCATGAGGCACATTCTACCAGTAAATTTCAATAAATATTAAATTTGACTCAAAGTGTCCAGATGTATCATAGGGACGGCACATTGCTGCAAATAGTTTCTCCAATTTTGATATTGTTTTTTTCAAATATGCAGTGGTCTAATAATTCCACTGATCTCTCCAGATGTGATTATAACCACAATGTTTCAACATTCTGTGGGATTCAGAAACATTTTATGTTTTTCTATCTATTGTTTAACAGACTTTGTTCGACTGGCTTGGAGATGAATCAAGTTGCTGTGTGAAAACTGCCATAACAGTGTTAACAAACCTAGCACAAGAGGACGACAGATGGAGTCGACTCATCGCCAAAGTAAGTCCCCGCAGAATATTCTTCTAGTTCATCCCCATTACAATAATAGAATCATCTGAATCATTACAACTTTGGATTAGTCCATTTTATCATAGGTTAGAAAATAAATGCCAGACTGTGTCCTCAGCTGTATTTGAAATCGATATTTCAAAAACGTGGTTAAGATGATGAATGCTAGTTAAATAGACAACGGTATTAAAAAATTAATTACAAAAATATTGTTACAATATGGTATTGTTTTCACTTACTTGCCCTTGGGTCTCACACCTGAGTCTGGTCATCGCATTTTTTTGGTCGGAGTTTCATCTCAAGACTACTTTTTAGCAATAGTCCATAAAGAATGGTTTTATTTTATCTTTTGCAGACATAAGATATTGATTGGCGATAAAAGTTTATTTGATGGACTTTGTTGTGAAGTCAATAGAAAACACTAAACATGTATTGGAAAGTTTCCAAAACGTTGATTTGCTCGGTTATAAACTTACTGAAAGTACCAATTCTGAAATGCTAATCATGTTGATACCATTCTGCCCTTCAGCAAGTTTTAACCTTATTACCAAAATGGTTAAACCCTAAACCACTGTTATCATTGCAATTATGGAGCTGTTTACAGGGAATTGGGTAGAATATGTTGAGGTAGTACGCGCCTCAAAAGTGAAGACTTAAACTTTTGCTCACTTTTCCGGAATGAAACTTGCAACCATTCTCTTGCCAAATCGACAATTAAAATGGGGTCAACCATGCAAAGTTTGGAACTAGCGAAACAAATTACCCAGCATTCTGCGATATTTGAAATTCAAAATGGCTGCCATATTTCCTGTGTTAACTTTATGAGGGGGAAATTTGGATTTTCAAAAATCTAAGCAATTGTAAGTTTTTCTTTCTTCAAGAGCTTTAAAATAAACCTCCACAAGGGGTAGATAAGAAAAGAATTGTAGAAATTTGAGAGTTCGACTATCTGTCCCCGAGGCACGTTCAACCTTAAGGTCAAACAAAATTGCCGATTTTTACCTTAAAATGATTACACAAAGTAAAATACATCTTTAACAGTCATTGAAATTTTGACATTACTCAACTGATTAGACAACATCTTCAGACTGTGAGTGGAGCAATGTTAGAGATTAATTGATAAAATGTTGATGTAATTAACATAATTTTATTACCAAATCAATAAATCTCATCAAAAATTCTTTACCCAATCTGTATCACCAGCGTATATTTTAATGAGTGTTTCTGGGTCACTTTTTAGAGCAAGGTTTAATGTGAAAATATCTGATAAGATGAAAATTTCATAATGAATATGTGTATGTACAAAATGTGCAAAACTTTACAAATGATATACTCAAGTATTAAAAATACCAATTTATACAGAAAATTAGTCAAGACAGGAAGCTTTCCATTGGTGTATTTTAGTTATCTCACCAGCAATATTCTGTTGTACAAATACACACAATCAGTCACGTCAGATTTACTCAACCCATGTAGTGTTTATAGTTTGCACATGTTACTTCAGAAATAACATGGAGAATGTTTTCATATTTGCATTTTCTGTATTTTGTTTTCATACAGGATGGTGGCATGCAGGCGCTGTTTCACCTTTGTAGACAAGACACGTTTTCATTTCTGCGCACTGATGCGCTCAGGGCCGTGGCAATAATTTGTTGTATGGTTGAAAACATTGTGGAATTAGAAAGGGTAAGAGATATGATTGACAAATACATTTGCAACTTATTAGAAATGTATTTTACTAATACTGGTGTGGAAATGTTTTACTGGTAAACCTGCATATACATACTCAGTTTGCTCTTTACGTTTTATGATTCCTGACCTCTTTGATTCAGTGTAGGCATTTCTTGAAACATCCTTTTGTGAGCCCTATACCTATACAAGATGAGTAAAGTAAAGTTTTCATAAGTCAAGGATAAAACTCTTGACACAGTTGTGAACAAAATTGGTCAAGACAACAAGACAAGACTGTCCCTATGATGAACCATTTTACAAATCAAGATATTTCTAGGGGTCCAGTTATTTCAAAATGCTATGGGAGGGCTCCCTAAGAAAATCAAAAACCTAGTTTCAGATCGTAATATATCTTCTGAAATCTATCAAACACTTTTTCAATGAAAATTACATTGTTAGTCCGAGATTGGACCCTGTAATCTTGAGATGAACCAAGAACACACAATACAGATATGAGTGTATGCAGATATTACAGTTTCTTCACAATGCCAAAATTTAGGTAAACTTAATTTATCCAGTAAAATATAAAGCGATAATCTTTCACACCTCTCATTGCTGTTCAAATATTTTCTCTCTTTCAAATTGTATTTGTACTAATTCATCTGGTTTCAGCTCACAGAATTCTTTTCTGAAATCTATTAACAGCTTTTTAAATTAAAATGAACGTTCTGTGATTTCAATTGCAGGCAGACGGAGTTGAGTGCATCACAGATATTCTGTGTGACACCAAGACCAGTGAGGATGTACGGACAGAGGCTGCAGGGGTCATAGCACAAATTACATCTCCAGACCTTGACCATTACAAACCAATCATGGGTTTCATTGAAAACCTTGAAGACCTTGTCAAAGCTCTCATAGGTAATTAAATTCCCTTTCCTGTTGAAGTTTTGCAAAATGACGTCATCTACAAGTCCTTACAAAAATATATCCCCTCGGAATCCGTTTGATTAAATGGATTTAAAATTTTGATATAGGGTTACTGCTCGATCTCTAGAAGCTAATGAGATGCACATATGAATAATGTAAAATGTCTTTCATAATTATCAGCAATGGACTAAACCCGAAATTCAAATGGATGGTATGAACGAAACCACGTGCACGTATGTGCTTTGAAATAGGTGTATTTCCATACGCATTTGCATATGTTGGTTTGTTTGTACCGTCATCATATGATCTCTTGGGCATACTAAGTTTGTAGAACACTGCCTGTCTATTTTATTCTGGAGTAGAGCCATTATCTCTCTGATATTAAGTGGAGTCCTAGCTGTTAGAATTCTGTAGGACTGTGTTCAATAGAATTTCTGTGAATATCCCATTGTCAATGAAGAATTTATAAATACGTCCATAACAGGTAGATTTTTCTAAGAGATGCAATACCACTCAACCCAGAGTTTTATATCATACAGGACTACTGCACCACATCTTATGTTTTCCTCTCATTTAAACTTCCTCCCATTTTAAATTCCATCTTCAGCTCTTTCAAGAGATGCCAGCAATAGTGATGTCTTCCTGGTTGCCACGGCAGCCATCGCCAACGTTACCTTCATGGACAGCATGGCCAGCGATTTCTTAGCCCAGTACAACGCTGCCTCAGTGCTCATACAGGGATGCCATAAGAAGAAAGCGCCCTCGTTGTATGCCAAGGATCAGGTGTGTGTTTCTGTGCATCCTATTGCAAGTTTTTTTATTCGCAGGTAATCTTGTTCAGACAATTTGCATTGTGTGTCCACAACAGGTACTTTGTTTACTTTTTGACCTGTTCACCCCAATTCCTTGTAAACAGGTCCAAGACTGCCATTGATAACAATGGATTGGGCCAAACCATTGTGGTGAAAGGGTAAAAACTGTCTTACAGAGTATTTGAGGATCAGCATGATGCTACTGCCTCTGAAAGTGGGCTTTGATAATTGTTGATGAGCCAAACTAAAAAAGTAAAAAAATCTAGACACATTTTTTAAGTATAATATTCTAAGATGTGTCTCCAATAAATGGCACATTTGATCATCGAAAAGTGTATTTGTTTTCATATATTTGAGCATTAAATTCTATTCAGGATTATAGTTGTGAAATTACACTTAGCTTTGAAAAGTTCAGTATTTGAAAAAACTGACATTTTAAGCTTGTGTTGTCAACTCAGTTCCTCTTTGACAAAAACGTTTTCAAGTATCATTAAAACTTTAAAAAATGAACAATACTTTATCATAGTCAATCAGTTAAGAGACTTGGTCATTTTCGAAAAAGTACCGAAAGAAGTATGACATATAATGTTATATTTGTTTTGTGTGATTTAATTGGTTCACAGGTTGCGACAATTCTGGCCAACATGGCTTGTATAGAACAATGCAGAGAAGAGATTGCAGCTGAGAATGGCATTGATCTGTTAGTGCAATATTTACATGAACAACCCCGTCCACACATCAATGGTTTTCTCTCAGAGGATGAACTGTCTGCCTGTGAGAGAGTTCATCAGAAAGCTGCCATCGCATTGGCCAGGCTCAGTAGAGAGATTAACAATGCCGATATCATTTACAAAGCTAAAGGTATGTAAATTATGTATACTCTTCTTGTCCCTGTTGAGGTATTACACACCTCAAAACCAAAATACATTTTTTGTTCAAACATCACCCAAGGAAACTTAAAACTGGTCAGGAATAAAAATCAGGGGTCGTACTGTGCAAGTTTTGGTAATATCAACAAATTACCAAAATTTACATTAGCCCAAAATTTATCGATATGTGAAATTCAAAATGGCCACTATCCCATGTTAACTTTATGGGGAGAAAAAGTAAATTTTTGATGTTCACAAAAACAAGATCTGGAAACTTTATTTACTCCACAAGCTTCAAGACAAGTCCACACAAGCAGCATATCAGTGAAGTATTGTAAAAATTTAAAGTCTGAATATCTGTCCTGGAGGTGCATCCTACAATGATGTATCTAGTATTTTTCACCTCTGTTTGGTACAAAAGAGGGGAAATAATGTTAGTCAGATCATCTTTGAAATACTTCAAAGTTTCATCTTCAGAAACAGAGCCAAAGTAAATGATTACCCTGGTGCACCGAACATGCTTTTGTTGTTCTTGAGAAAAGTTGTTTATGTACACTGGCTGTTTGTGCACAAAAATTAGTATATAATGTTCTAGAACAAAAACAGAAACAGTGGATCTTAAAGGTACACAATGATTAATCTATCTTTATTTAGTGTGCTGAACAACATGGTGTATAGATTAGCGTTCTTTGACTTTCTTTTATGCGCCTTTAAGTAGAAGAATGCCAATTTTGACTCTGGGATCAGAAGACGGGCCTTTAAGTTGGAAAAATGCTCATTTTGACTCTGGGATCAGAAAACAGGCCTTTAAGTAGAAAAGTGTACAGTGTCTCCAGAACTCAATATTTTTAATGAGATTTTATTTCACTGAAGGAGAAATGTTTGTTCCACCGACACATAAGTAGCCTTTTTAATGTACAGTTGTTGTTAAGTTTGGATTGAAACGTGGCTTTTCATCATTTTCCAGGAATTCCAAGGCTGGTCCAACTATGTAAAGATCACAGAGAGAGAAATAGCAGTGACTCAGTGCTGGTTGCGTGTCTGGTAAGTCACAATGTTAACCCCTTCATGACAATGGTTTTTCCCTATCCTTTGTAATTCTGTGGTAGAATGGGACAAGTACACAAGGAAATGGGGTAAAAAAGGTTATATTGAATTGATTTGGTTCAATTCCATTTTACTGGTACCTGTATGCAATGTATACTCCAGGAAAAAAATTATGGAAAATGTTGCCACTTTGCAAATATTTTAAGTGTTAGATTAAACTCAGCAGTACATGTAAATTCTGTCAGTCACATGGTTTCAGGCAGTGTCCAGGTAACTGGATATGAGTAAAAAATTTAGAAAATATGTGTAGCCGGCAGCTGCCAAATATAACTGACTGTTAGCTAAAGTTTGCTGCCTGTAAAAATTATTAGTTTAGTAAAAATCAGGACATTTTGCACAAACTTTAATTGCTCACACACTACTTGTAACTGTTTATACTTTGTTTTTGCCATCTGTAACTAAATTTTCTATATCCCTGTGAGTACGCTACAATTTTACCCAACTTGTTTCTCTGCAGTTGTGCCGTGTGGCAGCAATGTATGAAAACCATGCTTAACATTATCAATCAGAAGGAGAAAGAATGTCAGCGCAGCAGTTCCCTGTCACCTCAAAATATTTAGTTTTCATATTTGATCTTTTGATCACTGTTTTCAGAAGATTCTGAATGACAATCTTCAATCGAGCAGATTAAAATTTATACATTTTTTATTTCCTTCATTTTCACACAGGCTGCTTTGAGAAAACTTTACAGTATGTTAGGAAACACTGCATTTGACCCTGAAGACACTGTACAGCTCATCCAACCTAGACTTTTAGATTCCTACCTCTATTGCACATCCATGGAAGAGACATTTGTTTGACCTCAACTTGACCTCGGATATGACCTCAACTTGACCTTGGAAGTTATGGCTCACACCAGCAGTCAAAGTGAGGCTCGGTTGGTTGAACCAGTCTCTGAATTTGAAAAAAGTTTCAACCATCAGGGCATTCCACAATGACATTGGCGGCTGAAGGTCATCGTCATGATGATATCTGGAATTAGGTAGAGGAATCCCCATTTACATATGAAAGGAGGAATGATGTCATGTGACTGGAGACGGACAGAAGGAAAACAGCAAGCTTTGAAATGCATTAAGTGGTTAGGTCTGTGAAAAATGTCTTTAGTTAAATGAGAAGATTTTTACTGAGAAAATATATCTACATAAAATACTACCATGTATATCATACATGTGTACGTGGATATGTGAATCAACTCTGTACAGTTAGAGCAAGACACTGTAGTTGCTGATTCTCTGTCAAGACTGTTTATATGGGTAGTTGCTGTACTGTACCCTGTCTATGCACTGCACAACGGCCCTTTTTACCAAATTGTCAAAAATCGAAGGAGCAGCATCAAAAGTTTGATGTAGGATAAAAAAGGGCAATATTCAAGAAGTAGTGTTTGCGACAAACTGCAGTAAGTACCACCATTACAGAGCATCTGTCTTTAGTCTATGGCAGGTGTTATATTATGTCATCAGTTATTTAATGGGTGTACCACTTACATGTTGCCTGAAAAAGTAACTCTCACTTTGCCTTTTAAAATCTCTCCTAGTCAAGAAATCAGTTTTTTGATCCGATATCATCATACTTTTGAATTTGTAACTCAAGCAAATGAAATTGTGGCTGTTATGTTGGAAACCTTGCTGTTAAGTGCCTCTACCTCTCACTGAGTCTCCCCTTCACTGCCCCCATGTTGTCTGATAAATTAATATAGTGTATGTAGACCAGGATCGTCTGTTGTCCAAAGAGCATAGAAGAGAACGTGAACAGAAAATGTAGTGCACTCATCAATCTGTACTCCGCATTTATTCATCATGCCATCTGTGATTTTGAACTCAAATTTGGAGATACATGCTGGAAAGTATTAATGTAACATAAAAGATACAGTTAAACATCAATGCAAGTTTTCTGTTTTCTGGAAAAGATGGTGGTGTTGCTTCATTCTTAGGGCATTATACTTCTTTATAGCTTTAAATAGGACATTTTCTGTAACTTTTAGTGTCTGTACTTCATGGAGGGAAGAGGGCGGTTTAGTTAAAATAGTTCATATTTTAGATATACAGGGATGGATTGATTTTACATGGAGATGTACTTGCTTATCAGCGTCAAGAAATGTCCAGCATATCGCCATTGATAGGTCATGGTGTACGATGCGCTTCACAAGTCGTCAAATTTATAGTCCGTGTGGCCAGAGGAGGTACAGAGACTGTTTTAACTAGGGGAAAGTGCGATGAACCAGAATCAACAGCAAGTATTGTAGAGATCTCCGAGCTATACATAAGAAAGTACGTGTAATCACAGCCCCGGAAAATATACCAGACAAAATAATTGCAAAGATAGCCTTTCCTTATCTGATTTATGTAAATTCCAGTGAATGTGACCAGTCAAGGCTGGTCTCAGCATTCCTAACTCTGCTCGGATGTCTATTTTTTTCACTATAACGAAAACACCATGTTCGGTCTTTGTCAAGCCGATAATTGTCGCTTTCATTGTGAAATGTAACACCTTATGGTGAAATTAGCCTCTGGCTCTGTCTTCGTCACACTCAATGGACAGGAAAGTTGCCTCTTAATCTGCCGTCAAATTTATTACTAAGTGCACTGTCTTTTGTCAGTTTCCAGTCATCCCTGGCATGTATGGGTCAATCACACAGGACTCACATACCATGCCAAACCTGTGTCATTGTGTATTGTGTCAAAATTTTGACAATGGTGATAAATGACCGGAGAGACCTAGAAACATCCACAAGTGAACTTGTTTTGAGATCATGCTGACATTCACACATGCCAACATTCACACATCATGCCAGCATCCACATATCATGCCAACATCCACCATGCCAACATCCACACATCATGCCAACATCCTCCCATCATGCCAACATCCTCCCATCATGCCAACATCCACACATCATGCCAAGATCCACCATGCCAACATCCACACATAATGCCAATATTCACACATCGTGCCAACATTCACCCATCATGCCAACATCCACACATCATGCCAACATTCACCTATCAGGCCGACATCCATTTATCTTGCCAACATCCACCTATCATGCTGACATCCATGTATCTTGCCGACACCCACACATCATGCCAACATCCACTTATCATGCCGACATCCATGTACAGCAATTCACTCAAGTAAACCTGATATATTTTCCGATGAGTGCCAGTCATACATATGCTTTATAATTTCACCATCACATGATTATTATTATTCTTACATGTATGTCGATAATTCAAAGACTCATAGTCATTCATCTCAATTCACCCAAATCAACCAAAAATCCACAACATTTCACTGAGTGCAAATTGTCATGGAAACTTTCCAAACAGAGCATTTTGACCAAAATTTTTGTGAAGGCAACATTTCCTTTAGTGGTATACAGAGTTCAGTTTCTAACAAACTCTACAACGTGTGGAGCGGTCTCAGTCAGAAAAATGTAACAACTTAGCCGGCTATTGAACCACTTTTTTTGGGAGTGGAGATTAAGCCGAGCGGTTCTCTCTATTGCCTCTCCGCTAGGCGACTGATGCCATATGTTGTGGGTTCGAACCCAATTGAAAACTAGCCGTATTACGTCATGTGCTGTGATGTACTGATTTTCTATACCTTGGGAGATATTTGCACTTGATAACACCAATTACATATAAAGATATTAATGTCATGATTGCGATTTCCTAGACATTTCAAATTAAGGCTGAAGTTTGAGCAGTTTCTGACTGTATTAAGTACAGAAGAAAACAGTCCAATTTCTTGAAACTATTAAAACTCCCATAGATGAATCTGAGAATTGCTTAAGACTGAAGAGCAATGTTCAAAGGGTGTGTAGACTAAATTTAAAAATCATGGAAAACTAAATACTATCTGGCTTTTTGTGTTCTTTTGACAATCATGTTACACCAAATTTCAATTTTTAGTCATAATTTGCAGAAATTTACATGCTGTGTGTCAATTTTGTCAGGAAAATGTCACTTTCAGTGTTTTGCAATCAGGAAATAAGAGAAGCCCATATGTAAGCTGACATGTCACCCAGAAGTCCTAAAACTATCATGCCTTTAAATTAATATATGTTTTTGTCCTTGAAAATACTAGTTTGATGGCACTACTGTATGGAAAAGTTTTTTTCCTTTCTGTAACCACACACATTTGTACACCACATTTATGTTAAACAATAAGTGTTCCTTTCAAAATGTGTATCATGGCTCAACAATTTTATGACCTTCGATTCTTAGTTTCTTCACCTCCTTAAAAAATTATGGTTATGTTTCACATCTCTTCTTAAGCCAGATGAGGTCATAGTTTGGGTCACTGAGGTCACACAAAGGTTAAATGTAAAAGGTCATGACTTAATGATATCACTTGTCATGTGTAAATTTTGTGTCTCCTTTTGATCAAGTTGGATTCAATTATTAAGATGTTTTATTCTGAGATTGCCGAAAAATGCCACTCAATGATCTTGTAAACACAATTCAGTTTGACCCTAAGCATGTGTTAATATTGTTATATTATTGTAATTTTCTTTATTAAAAGCACCACCACACAGCCAAACTGTAAATGTATTGATATAATTAATTTATTTCAATTTGTAAAGACTTGTAAATATTTTGTACATAGTCAAAAAAGTCTGTTTCCTGTAAAATAGAATTATGTCATATTAATTCTTGCAGATGTATAAAGCATAATAAAACTAATAAACAAATTATTGATATATTTTCTTTTGGCTTCAGATATCTTTCATTTGTGAGATTGGTTTCTCTCTGAATGTAGCTGAGAAATTGTAGGACTTGTATGTCTTGCGAATGCAAGAGTGGGGCCTGTTTTATGTGCAAAGGTTGGTCGCTTGAGGGCGCACTGCTCAGAGGAATGCGTCCTGAAGTGACCTAATTACAAGCCTCAGTGTGCAGAAGTTTTGGTCTAATTATTATATGAGCAATGGTCTCTGATATTGGTTATTCTGTACAACATGGAATGTCTTCTCCAAA
Organism: Ptychodera flava; assembly: GCF_041260155.1. NCBI lineage: Eukaryota > Metazoa > Hemichordata > Enteropneusta > Ptychoderidae > Ptychodera > Ptychodera flava. The sequence continues at coordinate 44,398,905 of NC_091929.1, forward strand.
GCTCCCATGAATTAAAATTTTATTAAAGGGCCAGTAATGCTAATTTTTGCTAATTTTTTCACCATTTTTGTTTTGAATGTCGACCACAACTCTCTGTTCTCAGCTTGTCAACCTGTGTAAACTGCATTGTTATTGTTGGAAAGTGACATCTAGTCCGGACTAGAATTCAAATATAAACAATAACAATGCATTTTACACATATAGACGCTAATAATGGGTTTTTCAACATTCTTTGGGGACTAGGAAAAGTTGCAATTGATACACAAAATAAAAATGATGAAAAAATCGGCAAAAGTTAACATTACTGGCTAACCATATTACAAAGTAAATAAATCTTTAATGATACCATTTTCGATATTTGTAAGGGCAGTAGTCAGAAGACTATACCATCAATTTGTAGAGATATATCAGAATTATGTCATTGTTTTCTGTGGGTATGGATGAGGAGAACTTAAAAAGTATGTTTATCAAAACAGTCTTTTAGAAGGGTCTATATACTCCTTGCAAGTCCTTGAAAATCGATAAGCCATCCATGACTTTCAAAAATCATGAAATGATTGATCATGATGCGTAAAATGATTATTAAAATGATATTTTATAATTATGATTCTTGGGAGATGGTATTTAGACCCTCAAGACCTTTGCAGTTCCGGTCTGAAATAAATTGATTTCTTAAATTGAACAAAAAAACTCTGATGTATTTTTGAACCAAGCCCCTCCCATGATATCGATTGCAAAGTACATATCCATAAGCAACCTAAGGTTTTTGTCACCAAAACGTTTATTCTGATTGGGTTGCAGCAAATCATGTTAACACTCAAAGCAGAGGTCCCTTGAACGCTGAGGCATGCCATCAATGAAGACTTGTAAGCTTGGACACACGTCCGGGAGTTGTGGCTGGTGCGCCCTCTACCTTCCTCTTAAAACTCAATTATGGAATACGACGAAAATTCTATGCTTCATGGATATACTGGTATAGTCAACAAGTCTTGCGTCAAAGAGTGGCACGTCAATTTTCATGAAGCTTAACCATTTCACCACTATCTTTTTATTTGTTTGTTATTCAATTAAGCATATAATTGACCTTTTCCCGACATACAGCCACCTAGCAGGTCAATATATTTCGATGAAAACCCTCCACAGGTAGGTAAGCTTTTCTCCAGTCAAAAAACTATAGAGTTTTACATTCGTTGTAGAAGACATTAAGCAAAGAAACAATCTGGCATCTTAACCAAATTATTCGGGACCGAATATATAGTTGACTGTCATGCTAAGTGCTTTGCCGAGCAATGTTTGCTTAACTTGAGCTTCAGATTCGAAAGGTTCATGTTTGCTCCCAATGTGTTTTTCAACGGTCGATTGAAACTTTGTGGAGATAAGTTCACTGTTACGCGAAGTACTTGGGTTATCCATTAGTGTGCAAGGAAAGATGTACAAGAGTTTGGATTTACCGACATGCGGAAATTCCTGTTGAACTTCAGATTAACCTGTGAAAGATACGTGATAAAAATCGTTTCATGTTTTTACGGATGTGTAAAGTGAGGCATGGAGTTACTGCCAGAAAATGTTGTCCCTCTCAAGGAAGCAGAGGCGGGTACTCGGCCATGTGAGGCGTTTTTGAGTACCCTAAAGGAAAAAAAAGATCCACCGGAGGTCATAAAGAGCTCCAAATGGCCGAATTTTCACGTCTTTTCTCTGGAAATTCAAATAGATAAACTTGTTTTGCAGATTTAGCTTATATCCAAGCTTTTTTCCGACATACAGCGACGAAGAAAGTAAATTTTTGGATGAAGAGCCTCCACAGGTAGGTAAACTTCAATGCAGTAAAAAAGGTAAGGGTTTTATATTACTGTTGTAGAAGACATTTAGCTACGAAACAATCAGGCATCTACTCAAATTATTCGGACTGTCATGCAGAGTGCTCTGGTTACCCACGTGGATTGTCCGTTAAGAAAGAAGTACTTGATTTTGCGTTTCTAGCCTGAGCATTGCTTGCTTAACTTTAGCTTCAGATTAGGAAAGTTGGTGAGAAATCAGTTTTAGCTCCCAGTGTGTTGTTCAATGTCGATGGAAATTTTGCAGAGATAAGTAAGTTCATCGGCAGGATAAAGTTGTAGCTGAGTTCTAGTTTTCCGACATGAAGAAATTCTATAAGATTGACATGCGAAAGACACGTTATAAAAAGCCGCTTTATGCTCCTATACGGATGTGTAAAGTGAGGTGAGGAGTCAGTGTCAGAAGCTGTCCCTCTCAAGAATATAGGGCGAGTACTCGGCGGTGTGAGGGCGTTTTGGGGTAGCCCGAGCAAAAAATAGGGCCCCGCCGGAGCGGGCAAAAACTACCCAAATGGCCGAATTGTCCCGTTTTTTTCTCTCCAAATTCCAAAAACTAAACTTTCTAAGCATGTCAAGTTTATATTAAAGCATATATTTGACCTTTTTCCGACATAAAACCACTTAATACCTCAATATTTGGATGAAAGGCCTCCACAGGTAGGTAAGCTTTAATGCAGTCAAAAAGTAAGAATCATTCATACCTTCAGAAGACATTTAGCTACGAGTTCTAGTTTTCCGACATGCAGAAATTATTATTTAACTTGGGATTAACATGCGAAAGACACGTTATATAAAACCGATTCATACTCCTACGGTAGTGTGTAAAGTGAGTTGAGGAGTTAGCGTAAGAAAATAGTGTCCCTCTCAATGAAGCAAAGGCGATATAGTACTCGCCGGTGTGAGGGCGTATTTAAAAAAATGAAGCCCAGGCAAAAAATACGGCCCCGCTAGCTGAAACGGGTAAACACTATCCAAATGGTGGCCGAATTTTCCCGTTTTTTCTCTCGAAATTCCAAAAAGTTAAATTTCTAAGCAAGTCCAGCTTATATTCAAGCATGTGTTTGACCTTGTCCGACATAAATGAAGTATATAAAGTGAGGTGTGAGGGCGTAATTAAAAATGAAGCCCAGGCCAAAAATAGGGCCCCGCTGAAGCGAGTAAACACTATCCAAATGGCGGCCGAATTTTTCCGTTTTTTCTCTCGAAATTCCAAGAAGGTAAAATTTCTAAGCATATCAAGCTTATTTTAAAGCATGTGTTTGACCTTTTTCCGACATAAAACCACTTAGTAGCTCAATATTTGAATGAAATTCCTCCACAAGTAAGGGACTGGTCAGTTTCTTCAGCTGGGGGGGGCGATGGATTCATGGGGGGGGGTCACCCTGTTTTTGACTTTGGTGATAGGGGGGGTCACCATGTTTTTGAAATGCCCAATAGGGGGGGTCATTGTGTTTTTGAATTTTGAAACAGGCTCATCATTGCCTAAATGCTAGTGTCAGCCACAAATTTCATCATTCAGTTGTATTTTTTTCGGCGCGCCCTTCGGGCGCGTAATTTAATAATCAGTCATATTTTTCAGCACGCCCAACTTTAACATATCAAGCATACATACATCAGAGATATCTGTATGTTCAATATTTTTCAGCGTGCTCTTCAAGCTCATTACTTTAATATATCAGACATTTTTCAGCATGCCCTTCAGGTGCATGACTTTAATATACAAGGCATATATATCAGAGATATCAGGATGGTTCATATTTTTCGGCGCGCCCTTCGGGCGCAATACTTTAAAAAATAGCGTCAATGACACTGTAGCTCCCATCCTGGACTATTCAGTGTTTGTTCTCTGGTCAGATATTTGAACATGTGTGAAAGGGATAAAGTGCATGAAGTGAAAATACTTAAATGAAATGTACTGGAGATAGTGAAATATGTTTAATGTAATTATTCAGAATATAAAATGGAAAAAATACAGAATGAGATATATCGAATACTGTGATACAACCATTAACTCAAGAAGTCATTTACAATGACATAGTCCCCACTTGTAATAGGAGTATTAGTCTTGATGGGGCAGGAAAATATGGTCATTAAGAAGTATCACTGGAGTGTATATGTTGAGATCTATGGGCACATAGGTCTATGTCGTTGTTCCCAATTTGAAACACATGTGGCATGTCTAAGTTATGGTTCTAAATCGGGAAAAAAGATCAGACCTCTAGCAGTATTGGCCAGCCAAGAAATACATATGCGCATTATAAATGAGGTACAAGATGTGACATCTTAAGGTCTAATATCCTATCAAAATTGGAGGGTATAGAACTTGTGGTTACTGAAATATGCATATATATGTATAATCAAGGTCAAAGGTCATCGAGGTCACATGACATTTTGAAAAAAAAAATTATATTGCTAATTAATCCCTATATGCCAAAAATCAGATCTCTAGCTCTATTCGCTTGCCCAGAATTAGATGTGTACATAATTAATGAGGTAAAGCGTGTGTTGTCATAAGGTCTCCCATCCTACTAAATACAAAGGACATAACACTTATTTATTGACATAAACATATATTTTAGGTAAAAGGTCATCGAGGTCACATGACATTTGGTCAAATAATTTCTCTCCTATAGTTATCCCTATATACCAAAAATCAGACATCCAGCTCTATTGGCTCGCTCAGAATGAGATATGCGCATAATTATTAAGGTACAGTATGTGGCGTCATAAGGTGTCCAATCATACCAAACATGAAGGCTGTAGCACTTGTGGTTACCGAGTTATGGAAAAATATGTATATTTGAGGTCAAATGTCACCGAGGTCACGTGACATTTTGTCAAAAAAATTGTTTTGCTAAGTTATCCCTATATACCAAAAATCAGACCTCTAGCTCTATTGGCTCGCTCAAAATTAGATATGTGCATAATTAATGAGGTACAATATGTGGCGTCATAAGCTGTCCCATCATACCATACATGAAGGCTGTAGCACTTGTGGTTACTGAGTTATGGACAAATATGTATATTTGAGGTCAAAGGTCATCCAGGTCACGTGACATTTTGTCAAAAAATTGTATTGCTAAGTTATCCCTATGTACCAAAAATCAGACCTCTAGCTCTATTGGCTCGCTCAAAATTAGATATGCGCATAATTAATGAGGTACGATATGTGGCGTCATAAGGTGTCCCATCATACCATACATGAAGGCTGTAGCACTTGTGGTTACTGAGTTATGGACAAATATGTAATTTGAGGTCAAAGGTCACCGAGGTCACGTGACATTTTGTCAAAAAATTGTTTTGCTAAGTTATCCCTATATACCAAAAATCAGACCTCTAGCTCTATTGGCTCGCTCAAAATTAGATATGCGCATAATTAATGAGGTACAATATGTTGCGTCATAAGGTGTCCCATCATACCATACATGAAGGCTGTAGCACTTGTGGTTACTGAGTTATGGACAAATATGTATATTTGAGATCAAAGGTCATCAAGGTCACATGACATTTTGTCAAAATATCCGAGATATATGCGTGAACGGATGGACTTACGGATGGACGAACAGATGGACATGACCCAATCTATAAGCTCACTGGACTTCATCTGTGGGGACTAAAAATTGTGTCACTGCATCCTTTTTGCAATATGAATACGATGAGAAACTAAATTTTTATTTTTCGTGGCCTTATACATGGGAGTCTATGGAGATCTGCCTTATACATGGGAGTCTATGGACGTGTAAACTAAAAGTATGCAAATTTCACCACAATTTGTCCAAATTTGGGAAAGGTCACTCCTATGCACTTCCATACCAAGTTTCAAATCAATCGGACTTGTGGTTTCAGAGAAGGAGATTTTTTGACCAAAAATGGGAGAAAATTACAAAAAAATTCATGAAAAATAGCAAGTCCAAGATTCTGACCCAAGATGTGCACAATCATTTCATGTCAGCCCAAAGTACTTACATGCTAATTTTTCATGTAATCTGCTCAGTGGTTATTGAGTTTTTTCAATTTTGACTGTTTTTACATTTTTTCACTTAATTTGCATATTTTTGGCAATGACAACTTCATTTGAACAAAATCTCATCTACAGCCCATCATCCATGTACACACCAAATATCACAATGAAATGTACAGCGGTTTTGGAGTTTTGATGTTGACGGACAGACATACAGACATACAGACATACAGACATACAGACATTTCCCTAGCCTATAAGAATAGCTTCCATTGCCATATATACATATGGCTATGGGAGCTAAAAATCAGAGATATCTTGATGTTTGCTAAGTGAAAGTGTACCATTATGAAATCTGCATTTCATATGAAAAGGATGACAAATTTCTGATACTTTCTGTTCTCTCTATGAGAATTCAGTATGAGAAAGCAACATGCACAAATATTTCACAATATATGATACAGTGACTTATTTTAGGGATAGAAAAATGACAAGATAACTTTCCTTCTCATTGATGCAATTATTTTCCTTTGTGTCACAGGTTTTCTGTAGAAAGATGCTTTTTTATGAACAAAATAACAGTTAAAAAAGGCAGTTTTTGTCATTATAGCTGTGCTTTTATGGTTTCATGTTACAAGATAAGGTCCTCTCAGACACTGTACACATCAGATTTGGCTAAAAAGCTCTCTATGGCTCCTCAGGAGATTTAATTGGATGGTTGGCAAGTCTTAACACCCATCAAAGTTTTTGATTCACTGCTTTTTCCTCTTTGATATTAATGATTGACATCCATTTCTGTACACAGTTCAGGACATCTGGTTAAGCATAGAAAGTGTGAAATACATTCACAGCTCATTCAAAATACAGCTCATTCAAAATGTACTGTATTCAAACTTTAAGATTGACACTTTGAAATTCCTATCTTACAACTGACATGTCAACAATTTCATTAAAACATAGAATGACTATTTAAAATATGAATATATGTAAAATGTAAAATATAATATATATACGTATATATATATATATGTATATATAATATATATATATATATATATATATATATATATATATATATATATATATATATAAATAAATAAATAATAAATAAACAGATTACTTCAAGTACAAAGTAATGAAATCTATTACTTAATTTCATGCATCTTGCAATCCTCAGATAGAGTGAAAGGATTACTAGCTCGACACTCTTACATATATGATCGGGACGAACCATTCTATTTGTAGGTAGTGTTAAAATTCGATAAATAATATTTGTTTTGGTGGCGACATTTTGAAACCAACTCAGAGCGTTTGTTTAACAGTGTAGATTCGTCAGCATTGATAATATGCAGCTTTTCTGATATCAAAGATTACATCGCTTGTTCATGTTAGAGTAGCTCAATGCTTTATCAATGATTGACCATGAAATGTCAAAGTCTTGTCCCTTATTTCTTAAGTTCCATACATATTTTGATAACTCGGTGTCGTTTTTGTATCTCTCGTTGCGGAACGACTTCATGTGATTAGTGTAGCGCGTCTTGAAGGTGTTATCAGTGAGGCCGATGTAAACCCTCTCGCGTTGCCCTCCGTTGATACGTTGGCCTTGTACACCACGCCTTTGACTTGACAGTTACCCTTCAAGGGGCATGCCGACTTAACCCTGCAATTGCAATCAGCTGGTTGGTCCTTACGCTGTTCTCCGGAGATTACCCTCTTATTGTGCGATTTGATTATACTTGCCATATTCCTCATACAGCTATAACTCACTTTAATTGTGTTTCTGTTGAAGATCTTGTGAAGTTTAGACCCTTTGGAAAATATTTATCGACAAGTTGGAGAATTTCCTGCCGATGTTTGTTTCCACGTTCTTGCTGAAAGGGGGGTTGAACCACGTGATATGACGCTTCCTGTTATTGCTTCTCCTCGCTGATTGGTTGGTCTTGGTGAATTTAATTTGTTCGGTGTAGCCGCTTGCCTTTAGCGCTGTATTGTATCGCCCTTTATATTTATCAAAGATGCCCTTATCACTAGATATTGTTGAGATGCGTTTGCTTATTGCGTCAGGTATGTGATTAATAATGGTTGGCGGGTGATTAGACTGCTTATGGACATACATTGTTTGGTCGTTCGGTTTACGATACGGGTAGAACTTGCCGTCGTTCGAGCTAGTAATCCTTTCACTCTATCTGAGGATTGCAAGATGCATGAAACTTAAGTAATAGATTTCATTACTTTGTACTTGAAGTAATCTGTTTATTTATTTATAACGCTCTGCTTTTTGCATTTAGCACTGTAATTTCCCTCGAGGACGTCTGTATACTTCAGTATATATATATATATATATATATATATATATATATATATATATATATATATATATATATATATATATATAATTTATGTCCACCTTTTGTTCACCTATGTCGGCGCCGGGGGGGGGGGGGGGGTGTCACCCTGTTTTTTGAAATTGGAATAGGGGGGTCACCCTGTTTTCAAAATTTGGAATAGGGGGGGGTCAGCCACTTTTTGACGTCGGCAAAAAATAATCCACCGGCCCCCCCCAGGCTGAAGAAACTGACCAGTCCCTAACAAGCTTTCATGCAGTCAAAAAGTAAGAATCATGCATACCTGGCGAAGATATTTAGCTACGAGTTCTAGTTTTCTGACATGCAGAAATTATTTAACTTGGGATTAACATGCGAAATACACGTTACCGATTCATACTCCCACGGAAGTGTATAAAGTGAGATGAGGAGTTAGCCCGTCAGAAAATGCTGTCCCATTTCAATGAAGCAGAGACGATATAGTACTCGGTGGTGTGAGGGCGTATTTAAAAACTTGAAGCACAGGCAAAAAATAGGGCCTCGCTGGAGCGAGTAAACACTATCCAAATAGCGGCCGAATTTTCCCGTTTTCTCTCTCGAAATTCCAAAAAGTTAAATGTCTAAGCATGTCAACTTGAAGCTTATATTAAAGCATGTATTTTACCTTTTTCGGACATAAACCACTTAGGACCTCAATATTTGGATGAAAGGCCTTCTGTGTACATATATTCGAACCCAAAAATATCTGTACCTTCAATATAATAGACAGGTGTGTGAGGAGCAACCACACACCATTTTACTAATTACATGTATTATCATTTCCACATACTAGCATGCACAACTCAAGTATTCAAACAACACAGGTTTGTTAATCATGATCTTTTAATCATAGCTTTCAATTTTTATATAAATCTGTTTCCCCTAAAAACTGACATATTCATGAGAATAAACCATTGTAAGGGCAATAAAGTGACATCTTTTTTAAATGCTTATAAGGAAAAACCCAGCTCTGTTACAATTTAGTCCGGAATGTGGCTAGTAAAACAAACCCAGATACTTTGATTTTGTTCTACTTTTCTTCAAAAAGGAACAGTTCTTCCAAACAATAAATTTTTGACATTTGCTCTCTACTTTTTGGTTAGCTATGCTCCTGAAAGCCTTGTCTTAAGAAAACCAATTGAAAGTTCAACTTTATAGTCAAATGCATATAATATGAGGATTCACTGGCCAGTTCAAAGTGGCAGATTGAAATATTCAGTGGTAAAATTTATATTTTTTAACTCTAGTTTCTACATAAACCCTGCTTCCCTAAAGTAAGCTGCACACGTCTTCTGTATCATCTGTAGCACTTTGTCATGACACTATATATTGCATATATATACCGAATTACTGCAATATCCAGCGAATAATAATGGTCATTTTCTATATGTCCATCATGAATAAATTTGCATATATTAACCATCAGTAACTGATGTAACTGTAAGGCTGACAATTTCTGGTGATTAAAAACAGGTGAAATTATAGAGACTTTATGGTCAACAAAGTGTTGTAGACTAAGAGATAAAAGAAAACTTAAGAAAGGATTTCAGAAACTACAAGCAAATTTTTATTCAAATGGAAACTGAAGAAGTAACCCTAAGTTAAATTTGCAAAAATATGTTAGCTACTTAATGTATGCACACATATTCAACTTGTGATATAAAGCCTGCAATAAAGTCTGCTGAATTTCATACTGTTTTGCACTTGGAATATCTAAGCTTTATAATTCCGTTAAAAAGGATACTGAACCTTACAGTTTGCTGTAAACTTTGGTGATAGTACTAGCGTAACACATCATGGGTTGTAAATTAAAACACAAATTACTTTCATTTCTAGTGATCTTATTTCCATGGTGGAGTACACAGAGCACTGAATTGAAGATATAACACGTTCCCTATGTTTACTCAAACTTTTTGAATCTCTCATCTCACAAACAACAAATTGAATATCATTTCACTTTTGAAGTGGTCAATATTCTAATCATATATACAATAAAGTTATGAAATCATTCAAAAACTTTTACTGGCTCTTTAAAGCCTTTCAATTTTATAAAATCTCAATTGTATTAGTATTGGAACTCAATCACCAGCACATTTCTGGAATGGCAATAAATCTTACTGCACAACTGTTCACTTCTAATACTGAAAAACTGAAGTCTTGGATCAGCTTGGGAGTTTTGGAAGTCTTGTTCACATGCCTTGGGTTTTGTAACTTCTCACAGATTAGCTGCAGCTGAGGCACCATGCCTCTGAACCTGTTGTGCAATTAGAATCAGATAGTTAGATTAAGTGAACTGAGATCAGATTAAAAAGTAACGATAATATTGTGTAAAACCCTAGACCTTGAAAATATTTCTATCCATGAACATACAAGATTAAAAAAAAGATATAATTGTGTAATTGAATCTGTTTTGTAACTGTTCTTGATCGAATAAAAAGATTGAGAAATATCTGCACAGTGTTTAAAGCAAAGAACCATGTTTTGTAAGCAGCACTTATGAAAATGGACCCCTTAGGTTCATAGCTTTGAATACAATGTCTTTGTAGGTTCAATGACCTTTATTTCTGCTAATGTCTCACATTTTAAAAGAAATCCTTCTTGATATTGAGATTCCACTGTCAGATCTACATGACTTACATATATTCAACAATGAAGAAAAAACACCCTGTAACAAGCACCTTCCCATACATTACATCAAGCACCCTCCCATACATTACATCAAGCACCCTCCCATGCATTACATCAAGCACCCTCCCATACATTACATCAAGCACCCTCCCATACAGTACATCAAGCACCCTCCCACACAGTACATCAAGCACCCTCCCACACAGTACATCAAGCACCCTCCCACACAGTACATCAAGCACCCTTCCATACATTACATCAAGCACCCTCCTATAAAATACATTGTGACAAAACAATAGAGAGACCAGTTTTACCTTGTAGGCATCCAAAGCTGCTGACAGACGACGTCCATACTCAGGATCACACTGGCCAAAGTTGTGAACCTACAACAAAAAAGTACAAGCACTTACTGTTAAGAGAATGCAAAATGAAAGACAAATTACGTACGAAATAAACCATATCATTGAACTTGTTGCAATACTAATTATTTTAAGTACATTCTTCCACATTATTTCCTACTTGATTACAAATGGGAAATGAACAATGCTAATGAACATTCATCTGTAAATAATGTCATGTTATTCACAAGCTATGCAGTATCTGTTCATCAAAATATGCAGCAGGTGCAAAAAACAAAAGCATTTGTTTATATGACTGTGGTGGCGCTGTTTACCAAGGGACCAGTCCCAACCTTTGGAGGGACTGCTGCTGGGTTTGGCACATCTAACCAATTTTTAAGAGAAATGATGGTGAATACATACAAATGCTATCCCGTAGACTAACTTGAATTATTTTAAAAGCCAAGCATGGCCCCACTTTTCTGCAGTTTTGCCGAAAAGTTGGTTATATGATATGTATCATCAGTTTTGAAAGGCATAGCTAAATTGCAATTCAAACGTTGACTTACTGCTCGCTTCTGGATGAATTCCTGGGCATCCTTCAAATGTCCTGCTATGTTCTTGATCAGATGTTCACGGTCATACTCAGACAGCACGTTACGCCAGAAGTTGCCGACCTGGGTGAAGTTGTCGTCATCCGCAGTGTTATAGCGCTGCACATCGCCGCTGACATGGAAAGTTTGTTGGGCAGCTTTCACTGTGTCCTGAGGACCAGAGAAACTGTTTGGAAAGTAGTTCGGGGCACCAGCTGAATTACAAAACAGAGAAAAATTATAGTTATAATAACCATTATGAATGTTTTAAAGCTTCTTTCTGGTGACTTATGTATCTAGAACAAATTAACACAAAGATGCATGAAAAAATGAATTACAACAACTAATCATTGAATTTCTTTCACAAAATCAATGTGTCAAAGCAAGATCATATTATTTTCAAATGCAACGAATATTAATAATGATCACAGTCTGGTCTTTGAATTCTTAATGAATTAATTGCTCTGCTTGCCTGTGTGTTTTGGAAAAAAATTTAAAGAGCATATTGCCTTTTCAGTATCACACATTCAGTCATGTTTATTCTCATTGTATGAATACAGTAAAATACGAGAATAAATCTGGAGAACCCGTGCAAATCTAGTTATTACAGAAACATATTACCTAAGATTTTCCATAATTTGAAATTCAAAATGGCTGCTATTCCTGTTACATGTATAACTCTCAATAAAATGATATTTTCAAGTATCACAAAAACAAACTTTACTTACAAACTTTTATTTACATTGCAAGTTTCAAATGCATCCGCACAAAGAAGACCAGCAAAGCATTGTGAAAATTTGAGGGTGTGAATATCTACCCCCATTTTGATCTCCACCCTATTATCAAGATGGTTTGGCCTAAACTCATTGTTATCACTGGTGAGTCTGGAACAGTCTACAAGGAGTTGGGGATGGACAGGTTAGTCTCATCACAATAAATCAAACAGTACTCACTCTGGTTGTCATCAACACACTGTGGTCCATCACGCTGATAGTTCCTAGATCTGGCATTGTAAGGGCAGTTGACAGGGATTTGAAGATAGTTTGTACCAAGGCGGTGACGGTGAGTGTCAGGATATGAAAACAAACGTCCCTGTTGACAACAAAAAGGTCATGTATAATTATAAGTTTAAATCAAAATATCTCTCTTTTTATCTTACTCTACACAATGAGTTACAGTTGATTTTTCAACGACTTTTCAACACACTTCCAATATGATTAATTTTACCCATTTCTTTCTATTTTCTTGTGAATGACTCAAATTCATGTATTTCAAACTATAGAACTGAACCAACAGATTCTAAAATTTGATTGACTTTACTTATTCATCACTACATGTAATCACAACTTTCATTTGACCAGCTTCTGTCAACGTGTTTGGACTCGCAAATTGAACTTAAACTTGGCAAAATGAGAACAGCAATAGATGTACTGTTTATTTCATAATCAGAGCATCATGTATTGTTTCATTTTTATACAACTTTTCAATGTCAGAACATCCAACTGAAACTCTAAGAAACAGTAATTCTGTTCAGGAAATTCTGCAGTTGCAGGTATTGTTTTCATACCAGCCCTATTAATTTGTATTTGGTTTTGATTAGAAACTTCATGACTTTAAAAGTACATACGTTATATCAGCTTTAACCTATTCAGTATGTACATGCATTGTGGGTAAAGAGTGGAATTTCTGATCTGTAAATGTCATTGCAACCAAAACTATGCAAATGAGCTCAACATTTGCAGAAAATGATGAAAATTTTACAAATCAAAACTTACGCATATATTGTCATGTCCACTTTATATTCAGAGTCCTCATTAAAGGGACAAAGTCGGCCATTTTTCATGAATTTTGTTTGATACGAGATACTACTTTAATTGTTTGATATGTTGAAAGAAAGTGAATAAATGGGTAACCATGCATATATCAACCCTGGTTTTAGACACGATACATGAAACCTTTGCGAGAAAGAATTAATGGTCATGACCATTAATTCTTTCTCACGATGGTTTCATTTAATTTGAAACAAAATTCATGACTTTATCACTTTGAGACTAAGGGTGAAACTAATACAGAGAAACACATTTCAGTAGACGTTACCTGTAACATCTTGTCAGGTGATGCCTCAATGCCAGGCACCATGTGTGCTGGGGCAAACGCAATCTGCTCCACCTCTGCAAAGTAATTCTTGGGGTTTCTGTTCAGAACCATTTTACCAACTGGAATCAAGGGGAACTCACCATGTGGCCAGATCTACAGAAAAACACAAGTGAACATCAAAGAGATATTGAGCACCTCTTTAACCCTTTCATCCCAGTTCCCTGTATACAGGTCCAACTTTACCATAGAAAACAATGGATTTGGGACAAACCATGGTGGTGAAAGGGTTAAACTCTTGACTGTTTGATCCCTTCATATATGTCCTGTAATTCACCTGCTCATCCCTAATATCCTGTTAAAAGGTCCACACTCACCATTGACAACAATGGATTATTTGGGCCAAACCATTGTGGTGAAAGGGTTAGTACAGCTCTTATGTTTGAACCCTTTTGTCATCATACTTTGGTATGTCTCAACTGTAATCTAAGAGGTGTGCATCTCTTTTTCCAGGGAACAAATTTGAAGGTTGAAAAGCCAAGGTCACTGTCATTGGACATCACAGTTTCACTTTTTACATTACTACAGATGTCATCAAAATGTATAAATGTTGAATAAGAAAACCTGCATTTCTTTCTGAATTTTATGATCAATTGGGGTTGACTCAAGGAAGTTCCCAACACACACTTTTTTCACTTTTCAATGAAGTCTAAGCTCTCAGAAATCAAGTCAAGAGGGGACAGGGTTTGGGAAAATACTTGACATGTGTTCACAGTGTTCTCCTTGAATAAGGTGACAGGGGCATGTGCCCTCTTGTAAATTCAAAGTGCCCCCTTGCCACAAATGAAAAAAATTTTTTTTTTTGGAAAATGAAACAATAAATTTAGAAAAAGTTGACAATGATTTATAAGCAGAATGCCAGTGTGTGAGTCAATCCTGCAGAGTGCAAATGTAATTCTCATCGATCTTGCAAATCTTGTGAGTTTGTGATCTCATCCGAGATCATAAGCCATGTGCAACTCATCGATGGCAGCCATACATGTATTTGCATGACACAGACCGTAACATTAGCCATGGTCCCTCCAGAGAGACTGTGCATAAGCCACGGTCCTCCAGAGGGGCCGTCATTAGCTAACTGACTTAGCTGAGTAAACATGCCAAGGAGCGTGAGAGTGACCAGTGACAGCAGAGTACATGTACACTGAGGGCACTGAGGTTAGAATTTTCTTGTGTATTCCTTCCCAAAGATAAACAACCTATTGTTAGGCTCGGCCGAAACGTGTATCAGGCTGAGAACACGCGAGTGTTATGATAATACGTATGTATTAGGACATCGGTGAATAAATGTGTCCCTGTCACCTTTTTTTTGCATTTTCAGAAAATGTAATCTTCATTGAAATCAGTTAACTGGAATAAAAGTTTTGGAGTGCCATCAAGTGCCATCAAATAACACCATTTTAATCTATATTTTTCAAAAGCTCCGGCAAGAGGGGGACCCTGACCTCCCCCCGCAACTGCACATGCAGTCTCTTGTGGTGCTTGGCACCACATCTTCGCCCTCTTGTAAAAAAAAATCCTGGGGAGAACACTGGTTCAGTTTGTCATGCTATGGCTTTTTTTGAAATTAATACACCCCTATATCACTTCATCCTATCAATAAAACTCTGGCAAAAATGGCTTGGTCTAGGTGTCTGTATGTGTACAGTACTTCACACTGTGGACACATAAATAAGATATACATGTACTCACCTTTGTCAGGTCAAATGGATTCCATCTGAACTTCTCAGCTTCTTCAAATGTCATCACTTGGATGTACATGGTGTATGTTGGCTGTAAACACAAATATATTCACATGAATATCTGATGATGTGCACTGATTTGAGTGCCAAAGTCAATTTTTGTTACCTTTATAAAATATACCTCAGTCATTTCTTTTCAGATTTTTTGCAAAATTTTGATAAAAACCTGTAGCAATTAAAATATGATATCCATTTTGTCCAAAATTATCAAAAAATTACAGAAAAATTCATAAAATTTGGTAAAATGTTGCGCTAAAATTGTGGCGGGTCAAAATTACAGCACTCAAAGGGTTTAAAAAGTCAGCTGGCATGGATAGATCTTGGAAATGTGGGAAAATATGTCAAAGTGAGGAATTTGAAATGTGGGAAAATATATCAAAGTGAGGAATTTCAAAGTATACCACTGGCAACGTCTAGACTCACAATTTATAATCAGCAGTTGAGATTGCCACCATGCCCACTGTTCTAACATTCCATCCCTGCACTGCTACACTTGGTGCAAGGCTCACAGCTTTCTTAGCAGGGTATGGTCTTCTACGACTACTCTTTTCTCAAGTTAAAAGGTTTTCTCCTTGCATTCATACTCACCTGTTAGAACTATACATTAGGCTATGTTCTCTTACAAGCTGTTTTACCCGTCGGGGAAAATAAACTCGCCCACCCAACGTCACCGCCATCTCCACTCAGTCTATGTTCCCCACGCCATCTTTGATGCCGTCTCGAAATTTGTCAGCTGTTCCCGTTATTCTTTTTCCAAGTAATTTTGGTAAGCCGTTCAAGTTCGTAAGTTTCTTGCGTGCGGTATTATTTGTCCGATTTAACGATTTAAAGGTAGGTTTATCGATTTTCAATGGTTTTTCAACCAAGTCTGGGCGTTACTGGGCTTACAATGAGTATGAATGGGCCGGAGAAATACATGTACCAGCTTTGAAGGGTAACTTTCAAAATCAGGTATTGTTCATCAAATGAATTTTCTATCGTTTATCTTAAGACCATTCCTGATGAAATTCCAGAAGACAGCAGCATCGAATTTTGGGAACAATTTGATTTCGCATAAAATACAGCAAAACCTGTCTAAACTGAACCATTCAGGGACTGAGTAAACTGTTCGGTTTGGAGAGGTGTTTGGTTTATAGAGGTCCTTTTAACATAGAGTTCTATTGGAAAGGGACTTGGAAAAGGGTTCAGTTTAGATAAGGTTCGGTTTAGACAGGTTTCACTGTATATATGGCTAACAATTTCTGCACAGCTGAAAACAAAAGGAAACAAAAATAGATGTGTGAGGGCGCACTTCATCATTAACTTACACAGTTTCCTTCGGTGATGGCATTGTACAGATCTCTGATGGCATAGTCTGGGTCAGATTTAGAAAGCTCTGCTGCTTGATCGCCGGTTAAATTCTTGATACCTTGATCAGTCTACTCAGAAAAACATGGAGTATGAAAAAGGGTCAAAAGGACTGACTTTTATTTGT
Organism: Ptychodera flava; assembly: GCF_041260155.1. Taxonomy (NCBI): domain Eukaryota; kingdom Metazoa; phylum Hemichordata; class Enteropneusta; family Ptychoderidae; genus Ptychodera; species Ptychodera flava. Next base: position 44,415,990 of record NC_091929.1, read on the forward strand.
GTTGCTCATATTCCAGCCATCTTAAGTCCCTGACAATTTTCTAAATTTGATCTAGAAGAATTTCAAACTTTTGTTTCATGATTGCACAGTCAGCCAACATTGGGAGTTTTGAGTATGATGCAGACAATGTCACAATAATTAACTTTTAACGATAATAGCCAAATAATGCTCACGGAATCGCTTTTCAGACGTGTGTTAACATAAGCATTATAACATTCCTGAACTTGCCAGAACGATACAATACACACATTGCCACATTAATCATATCAACTCAGGACAAATGTAGATGATATAGCAATACTTTTTAACAGTCTTGCCTGAAAAACAATTTTCAATATTCTCTATACAAGTTCTCTCTCACCTTGTAATGAAATTTGCAGTACACTGCTTCGCCGTCTTTGTTCACCAGTTTGAAAGTATGGCTGCCATATCCGTTCATGTGTCTGTAACCATTGGGGGTACCACGGTTGGAAAACAGGAAGGACACTTGGTGGGTGGTCTCAGGGCGGAGGGTGATGAAATCCCAGAACATGTCAGGATCCTGCAAAACACGACATAAACAAAGATGTCAATTATGCCACCCCTACTTACTATTGGAATGGCCACACTTACCTGAAAGTATAATGTGCATTTCTGCATATTTGGTTGCAGTGACTCCTCGGTAAGGGATTGAAAGTTACAAAGATAGATTGGCGAAAATACAGGTGACATAAGATACATATACATTTCAGCAGAAAGCAAATTGCATTGATTTACAGGTTGCCAAGGAAGCTAACATTCAGGGTCATTATGCCTTCAGTCAGTGGACCTCTGTGATGTCTATAGTCTACCAGGTCCAGTGACAAACACCATTATTCAAATATAAATAATTAACAGTGCATTTTGCACACATAGCTGGTGATGCTGTGTTGATGAACTGTGTTGTGAAAAATACTTGATTTCCAACCAATTTACTGATATACTTTACATTGTTTTTATGAAGCTTTGCACAAGTATGCATATCAAATGATCTTTTTTAATTCACTGACCTTAGTCAAGCACTACATATACATAGATACACACATATCTAAGTACATACGTACGTACATATATAATACATAGATCCATAGATCCATAGATACATACACACACACTACAAACATAGATACATACATACATACATAGATACATACTTACATGGACATACATACATAAAAACATACATACATACATGTACATACATAGATACATACTTACATGTACATACATACATACATACATACATACAAAATACCGTCAATGACGCTGTACCTTCTCTAATGTGTGGCCAGGTCAGGTAATTGGTTGTTGGCATGGAGTTGTTGGTAAATAGTTGATGATGTAGGGGCATGAGGTGGGATATGGACCCAAGAACCCAAAAGATGATTAAATACATCAATCAAAAAAATTCTAAGCTACAGTATAAACTGCCTAAAGATAGTTCAATGTGGAAAAAAGTTAAACAATGTAGAAATAAGAATTAACAGTCCAAAATAGTAATTACGCACTTCCTTACTGACCTGAGTGCATGTGAAATACACAACCTGGCATCTGTAAATTAATGTATACCAAGTGATCATATCCAGTCACTTTTTAACTGATTTTAATGGATTTTCCAAAGAGTCCTGTGGAAATGATGAAAAACGCTTATCTGGTCTTGTGTTTGTATAACCTCATGGCTGATAATTGTCATAGTATTGAAAAAAAATTGAAAGTGAAGAAATTACTGTTTTTAATAGGCATATTTTCCTTGAAATACATGACCCTGTAAAGAATATATGCTAAAAGTGTTTAAGAGTAAATTTCTTTTAAAAAAATAATTTAATTTGTGACCAAAGGATTTTTATTCTTTGAGTTTACAAATTCAAACATTGCAATTGTTCAATCATCTTGTGCAGTGCAAAATTTATAAAATGACTGAAAAACAAAAAAATTGGCGGAATTACAGTCTTTGTGATGTAAAATTATGGGTTGACATCACGATAACTGTTAATCTGTTTGAAGTACTAATATACTATAATTTAAAAAAGAAAAATTCATGCAGAAACGGTAAAATATATTGTCAGCAATGTAGTGTTAATTTTGACTTTACATCAAAATATGCCTTTGCTGGATACCAAATATATAGGGCGAAATATCAGCCATGTTCAGCAAAATCCACACAACAGCATTGATCCTTTTCTAATTTGATTTGATTTGCTTATGTTATCCTTGTATGACAGTCAGTACAATATGGAACTTGAACACAACACAGTGAATAAGTATGCTGTAAATGAAATGGTGTGGCTGCATCCACATGCAGCAATAGGAGTGCCTTTGTCTCTCACCCCTCATTTCCAACCTGTCCCATCCCTGAAAAAAAGTTTGGTCTTATATTTATAATGTTAATAATTTCTGTATTTGTTAAAATGTGCGCATCTCAAAAACTTTTGATCATAAACATTTTCATTGTTTTTTATAGCTGACCAATCAGTTAACCTGTTTATTTTGAATATTTGCGCATTTTTCCTCAGTATTTGACATTTTCTGAATACCTTCTTATTCAGTTTGTCATTTTCTAAAAGTTTAAATGCTCCATTGTGTGGTCAAGCTTTCCACAAGCATCAAATGTGGTACTTCATATAGGAGGGTCTGCCTCTAGAGGGCGGGCATCATGAACACTCCTGTGTTTGTTGGTTAATTCCTCCACGTAAACTTCTGATTGTACTGTAAACATTGAACATGGCTGACGTCCGATTTTCTGTCTAAAACTTTCACTCATTTTCGTTCATATGACTCTGAAACTCCAGGAAACGATTGGGAAGAAAGGGTTATCTTGAAATATTGAGGTACTCGCCGATATTTTGCAAAATTAAATGAGAAAAAATGCAAGGAAAATGCCGACAGGCTTACACAATGACAGTTTTCAGAGTCGGAGGCATATGATCATCTCTGCAGATTATGCAACAGGCCCAGATCACGTGAGGCCATGAGGGGATATCCACGCAACTCAGTACCAAACACTAGCGCTCACAGAGTGAGCAAACACAAAGTGAGTACCCCTAACGTCAGCTCAGTAGTCTGTAATAGATCGTAGTCAACTAAGAAACCTTGGAGAAAGGCTTAACACTGTGGCTATGCCGCTAAGTCCCTTTTGATTTGTCATAGCTCAAAATCGTTCTCCCACACCTCAACCTGAGCCATGAACACCCCCACCAGTTTATGATATGACCATCACAATGGCATGACGTCAACGGATCTTGACAGACGGAAGTCTTGACAGACGGAAGTTCTTGACAGCAGCATATTGGTTTCAACTCTAATACCTTCTCTGTCTATAAATAGACACGAAGAAGGTAATAAAACATAACATACATGTACATACGCAAGTGTAACCATGTACACACCACACACACACACACACATATATATATATACATACATACAACCAGCGTTCGAAATTCACGCTAACCCGCTAGCCCCAGACCAGCTGTTTTCATGCCGGGCCAGTAAGTTGTGAAAGAAGCAGACCCGAGTGTCCTGCTCTAATAAAGAAGGGGTCAGCAATTTTTAATACTCTTACCCTATTCTGTTAAATTCTCAAGTAATCAAACGGCAAAATTAGGAAAAAATTGGCAGGTAAAATCTCAAAAGATCGAACGGTGAAATTACTTTGCGAAAGCCTTTACAGCTACGCATTTCTCGCGACTTGCGAGATTGATGGCGCTACTCAACATCTTCATTTGTTACACGTTGGGGTAGGTTCGAGATTTCGTTTAGTCAAAATGGCAGCATTGTTTTGCTGAACCTCGCCTCGCGGGTGAATATCAGTAGCGAGAAAGATGTACAGGTATTTGAATATTGAGCCACCTACAGCAAAAAAGAAGCGATCAACAGAAGATTGCCGTGCTGCAAGCAAAGTCTACAAAAACAGTTGCTGCAATAAAAAGTTGTTATAAAATTATAAAGAAATTAATAGTTTGGTGTTATGATATTGCATCTTTTTTATTGTTCAGGGCCCCTGTATTTCCCTTCAAGTAAAAATTCCGTATTATGCCCAGGACCAGTTGATTTCCTTTGGGCCAGCGAATTTTATAAGTTACTGGCCCGCTTGGCCAGTAGCGATTTTGCATGAGTTTCAAACACTGCATACAACGTATGTATGTACGTAGATACATACATACAGGATGTATTTACCTTCAAGTGTGTTGCAGGGTTTCTCTTCTGTGTGTGGATAAAGCTTGGAAACAGCATCGGATCACGGATAAAGAAGATTGGGGTGTTGTTGCCAACCAGATCCCAGTTCCCTTCCTCTGTGTAGAATTTGACAGCATAACCACGTGGATCACGTGCTGTGTCTGCAGATCCGGACTCTCCACCTGTAAAGATCACATGGTCAGAGTGATTAACATTTGAGCAGCAACTGGAAATCAAATGTTGACCTGACTCTGGTTATTGGGCTTTTCTATCCTGGCCACTTCTACATTTGTAAGACAAGAATGGATATTGAATACAAGTACTTTTGCTATATTTTAGTGTTTGCTTTCTTGATTATATTTTCATTTCTAAGTTATCAAAAATTTAACTCTGTAAAGAAGCTCGCCAACAAGTCAATAATAAGAGTAACATGTGTTATCCCTCGACAAAATGTAGTTATATGTTTCTCTTGTAAAAAATTGTGGTAGTCAATAAACATCAACAAAAAAAAATTTTTGAAACAATAACCGGTTTCAAATACTTTAAAAAGATGGTCAAATAAATGTAAAGGAAATGCTTTTGAGCTTTTTTCATAGTAACTGTAATTCAGCAACCACAATTGTTTCATTTATAAGAAACCTTTGATGGGAAAACAAAAAGAAGAGATATATCAAATGGCACATACCAACAGTTGAAAATCTAACAGCTAACGGTGTCCTCTTTCCAATATGTTCAAAAATCTTGGCTTTGGAGTACTTAGTGATGTCATGGGTCACTTCAAAATATCCAAATGCACCTGAAACCAAAAATTCAAGATATCAGCCTGGTGTGATTTTATTTTACACGTGGAATGAAAGTGGTGGATGTTTTTTTACAGCAATGAATATACTTGAACATTCTATGCACATCAGTTTTGCTCCTTTCATACAGAGGTAAGGCAAATCAATGAATGCTCATGGTCTGAGTGTAACCTTATCAAAATTCTGTATCTTCCAGAGGGAACTGGTCAAGTTAAAAGGCAGGGTTCTCTACAAGGGGGTTTTAAGGGATGGACCTGCCCTGTTTTTTTGAGAAGTCTATTCATATGTTAATAACAATACAAAAGAATGTGTTCTCACAACTAAAGAATATGCCTGTTCACATGGGCTCATTTTGATGCCGTGAACTTGCTGAAGTTTTAAGTGTCTTGTTTTTGTAAAAATTTGAAAATTGAATTTTCCCCAGAGAGTTAACGCATGAATGGCCACCATTTTGAATTTTAAATATCAGTAAATCTATGGTAATTTATTTCTCTAGTACCAAAATTTGCATGATGACCCCCCCCCCCCCCTGATTTTAAATCTTGATTTTGACAGAACATGGGATAACGTTACATGCACCTTGAGGAAAGTTTGAGCAAAAGTGAAAGTATTTGAGTTACAAGGCAAGTTCTGCCTTATTGAGTACACAGACTAGACTAGACTGGGTTCAGTCGCTTGGTTTTTCTCGGCAGTAGTTACCGGCTGGCCTAGTTCACGTTCACCTCATGATCTATGCAACAGCCTGCAGAGTACATTGGTTCAATTTGCTTTCAATTGACTCTGTTTTGATATCTGTATGCTCACAGACTTGGGGCAAGTCTACAAATGATTAAATATGATTAAAATCTGATGTAGGAATCAGTGTGCCTGCTAAGCCAATTCGACGCGTAACGATGCAGGGTAGCTGTGGAAACGCAGCTATCTGTGGCAGGGTAGCGTGTGTCTATGTGGGTCATCAAAAGGTCAACCCGCCACAGATAGCTGCGGGCCGCCTCATAGCGAAAATGGGTCAATTACGGCGACCCAACTTGGGTCGGGACTTTGAACAGCAAAATAAACCAAAGTGAGCGTAATTCAATAAAATGACCTATACCTGCCTGAACTCTGATTATTGCTCATTCCTTATATCCTTTTGTTAACAAAATCTCTGGTTCGTTTACATATTTCGGCTGATTTTCCAAGGAGTACTCAAGATTTTTGCTCTGGTCGGCCCTCTCTCTATTCACGTCCCAACGCATGTCGTTCTTATTAGCATATAAATGGAAGTCAGAGTCCGCTGCCATCAGCTATCCATGGCAGGGTTGACATTTTGATGACTCGCATAGACACACGCTACCCCACCATAGAACATGTTTCGACATCTAGACGCAGGGCAAACCTGCCTGACGCAATTGAAATTACAAGTAATCTGACACATCACTGACGCAGCTGTAAAAAGCCTGCAAATGATAGAAATGGTCAGCAGATTCATAATTTACACAGAAAACATGTTTTCCTATAGTTTGGGATCAAAAAAATATCTGAAAACGTCATTTCTGTAAGTCTCTCTTTGATACTATGTGCCGATAGTAAACTTATCTTGCTTATCAATTGATGGGCAAGGAGGCAGCTATTGTCATTTTCATTGTCTTCTCACTGACTCACACAAGAGAAAGACATACAACCATAGAGGGCGCTATACTTCTAATGCTGTCTTTTTAGTTATACGGTAACCTATTCATGCATGCAGTGATGCATAGCATGTCAACTTTTCTTCAATTTGACTCAAATTTTTTTTTTCACCTGCCCTTAGAGGGCGCACTGGGAGGAATGGCTGAAACTCTATTGTAATCACGTCTCTGTTTTTCTGGGGTAGTGAGGGGAGGACAGCTGAAAACTCAAGACACGATAATAATACAATAATGTAAAATGCAAGCCCATCTCTACATCAGATTTTAATCAATTTGTACACTGACCTGCTCCTTTGGCGTGTACAACTCTCTCTGGGATTCTCTCTCGTCCAAAGTGAGCCATCTCATCAGTGAAAGCAAAATCCTGCATCAGAAGAGGACCTCTCGGTCCGGCTGTCAGGATTGCAGTCTTGTTGTCAACAGGAGCACCAGTGGATGTGGTCAAGGTGTCCGGTTTCTGAAACATTATCGTAAAGAAACATTGTCTTCAGAGTCAAGACTATTTTACTATCCTGATGCAAAAGTAATCATGTTCTAGGTTGAACAGACAACCACCATTTTAAAAGTTTGGATATGCATGGATGTTGGTGTATGTTGTGCATAGCAACAGACCCATTGGGTTGTATGGATCCAATATGCATAGCCACGGACAGAACAACTCTTTCCCTTTAAACAAGAATACTGTGGTGCACATGTTGGCCTCTACAAATTTCAAAATCTTTTTATCACTGAAGGAACCTGATTTCTCATACTAGTATACATGTATGATTTACATGAGGGCAAGCACACATAAAATATCAACTTTGAATGTCTAGATGCTAGGATTTTACAGATTTGAAATTTATGAAGTTACTCTGGAATCCAAACCATACTGTATGCTGATTTTTATACTGCAAAGCAACAACTTGAGTCCTAAAATGAAATCCCTTCTTGTACATCAGTAAAATTTTCATCTGAATTTCATCCCACTACTTTTATAATTATGTATTTACTCTCTTTTCTTACAACAACACATACTATAAACACCTTTACATCAAATAGCTACATGTATATTGAAGTGCTTCATCAATAGCACAAATGAAGAAAACTGGGACTGATTTCCATTGTGAATATGATTGGGTTTTCCTAGGGGGCCCTAAAGATCTTGATGAAACAACTAGACCCTTTAGGATGGTGTTGATTTGTAGAATTGTTCAGCATTGGCACAGGTTTCTACAGTCTTGCATTATCTGGGGAACACAAATATTCATGAAGTATGATTTATGATTTTTGACCTATCGTAGGGCTGATAACCATTGTTACACAGGGTGACACTTTATCACAATAATCACGTGTGAGTTATTCAAAGTGACACTCGTAGAAATTAGTTTATGGATCAATGGTCAAATTGTCCGATTTGCATGTGATTTGCACTGGCTCACATGCAGTGCATGTGTGTGGTACGTTGCGATGCAAGACATCACATGTTACTTGTAAGAGTTCACGTGTGACAGGCATTTATCCCTGGATAGGGCAAAATCACTGACAATAAATTATGGGAAAACCTACATGTACACATGGATATGAAGACTACAGAAGGAGTGCACATGCTCTTTCTGCAAGAACACATGGTATCAAACATCTTCTATAGCTTAAAGATTTTCTTAAATAATACTGACAGGACCTCACAGATAAATGCAGAGACCATGATAATACGCTTAAGTGGTTAGTATTTTTGGAATCATGAGGGATATTATTGAAATTTACATTTGTTGACAATCACTGCAGTTACTGTACTCATGCTGGAAAATGACAGAGGCATCCTACTAGAACTCTGATTTGGAGGCATTTAATAGATTTTTCATATTGGTAAATTCTTGTCTTTTTTCTGATGACTTAAAATCTATGCAGCTAAGAATGTTGTTTATTCATTGAAATGCGTAATAATCAAATCAAATTTAATTCTGTATGAATTTTTTTTTCAATTAAAAATGAACGTCAAAATTTATCAGAATAACTCTGAATGCATAACAAATTTGTAAATTGCAAAGTAAGCAAATAAATTATTCATCTGCAATGTAAAGAAAAGTCTGTTAATTCGCTTCACGTCTTTCAAAATTTCTTACACAAGCTATGGATTGTATGAATCTTATCTTTTTCAGTCTAATCACACAGTGATACATCTATAGCTTACAAAACATCACCTTACACAACCCCATCTGCAGTGACTGCACAAAGGTTGATCTGGATTCAAAGATTTCCACCAGATTGAGTAGTACTTTAATCTTATCAAGCTTTTCCCTTATACAACCAAAAAAATGATTACGTGCAGTTTACAAAACAAATTCACTGTCACATGACTGTATTTATCAATGCTCAAGTCCGTTGCAACCTGGAGTATTTGTGTTCTCTCTGGGACAAATACAGACACGTGCTGGCAGCGCTGTGTGTTGTTACTGGCTACACCTCCAACCCGCAGCCATTAACAACACAGCCCTGCCACGCAAAGCTACAAAACAACCTGTCTCTATAGTAAGAGTTGGGAATGTTGCTACTTTCTTTGTTTGTTATGGTAACATTAATTAAATGTTATTTATATATTTGTAACATGAATTGTTTTTACCGATTTATGAGTTTACATCTGACCAGTGAGGTGCAAGTACTCTCCTCAAATAATTTCACCACTACTTGCGGCATTTTGTGATGGCAAATCGCCATTTCTAAATAACACAGGAGAACAAACTTGATTACAAAACCCATAAACCTTGAACTTATTCTGGAAATTGGTACCACGATAATCAATAGACCTCCTACAGAGATGATAACACACATGAACATGCTTTATTTCTACCTCGAAGATAGGGAAAAATTACTGAGTTTAAATATTTCCACCAATAATTAATTGTTATAAACTTTGATGGCGCTTTAACCTAGAGAGAATATTCCTTACAATTTCAAAGCTGCATATGTTCATATATAACAGGCTTTTTCATACGTGCGGCAAATCTACTGACATCAACCTATGTCAACAAACTTTGATGACCTTTGCACTCAGACCACCATTCTTTTCAAAGGTCAGTGAATCGGTGAATTGCGCGTTACAAAACTTGTAGTGTACTCTGTTCTAGAAGATTCAAAAGATTAATGAAACCCTTGGTAGACAATGCTTGGCCGTTTCAGTGTGTGTGTTTCCACATCGACCACAACATGATAAACCCATAAACGTAAGGAATACACATCTCTCGGTACGCAAGTAAAATACTGTTAGGCTTACGGACGAAAGAGAGCTAATAAAATCAAATAACAACTCTTCATCGAAGTCACGAAGAAATATAAATTGTTCGTTAGAACTAAAAAGATTGTTTTGACGCAGAATAACGGAGGCGGTGCTATCGCAGTAACCCAAGTTAGTCACAATTTGCAAACAACCTCCATTTGACCATGGCGTACCACGATTTCATCAACATTACCATACCAACTTTGCTGTTTTTACATGTCACGGGCGCGCTTTCTTCAGAAAGTGCTTAGGACAATGTTGAACTGTACCAGATATAATTTCCAATAAATCTGTGGCTCAACTTTACAATCTCAAGTCAGGTTAATTAAGCCATCGTCCTCACGAAAAATATTCCAATATCACGCCACCCGTGTCGTTTTTGAAGCAGAGGGCATCCGTTGTTTACACACCTCGACCTCGTCGTAGTTACGAAAACAGCGCCTGAGAAAAATTGCCGTCCCTTACTAAAGATTCACTTTTTATGCGCTAATTAGAATGTATTAACAACGCTTAGACAGAAAACAATGCGCTGAAACCGTTGAAAACAGTGAATTCGACGTCAAAACAAGAACACTCGCCTCCATTTCAATGACCCCAATTCCTGTGACCTTTGAGCAAAGACTGAACTCGCAGTGCACCGAAGTTTTTCGAGGGTGATGCTGCCGATGTCTGCAAAAGGCACAGGCGCTCCTTAGTTGGGTAGTCTGCTAAGTGGATCGATTTTCGGATCGAATAATTGATTCCGTAGTCGATATGCCCGCCACTGCAACCTAAATAATACTAAGTATTTAGGTTGCAGTGGCGGGCATATCGACTACGGAATCAATTATTCGATCCGAAAATCGATCCACTTAGCAGACTACCCAACTAAGGAGCGCCTGTGGCAAAAGATGAGAATGATACGGCGTATGTCTGACTTACCGCCAACGTTTTGCTGAATTCAGCCAGCTGGTTTGTTGCTCTGTCTCTGTTTGCCATCTTTGATCTGATAGAAACTATCAGGTTCCAGCAAAATAGTCGCGGATCGATTGTTCAGCGATACGGCTCGGTTTGTGTACGCACACTGACGTAGCTTGCACTGCACTGGGGCTGTGGGAGAACGGTTCAGAAAGGTACCAGCTGACAAACCACGTGACTTGTTAGGGAGTTTCACATGCACACAGTGGCGGCGCTCTCACTCAGTCTGATCGATTGAACCATATCAGGAGAAGAACACTGGAACACATCTTATTTGTATGGAAGACCGGTCACGACATGCGACATGCGAGTTTTTTTTAACTGCGACCTGGGAGTTCTTAAACTGCGACATGCGAGTTATTAAACTGCGACATGCGAGTTGCAAAACTAATATGGCGTTTGCATACAGTCATTTCGTTCTCCTCTAACGATGGATTACACAGGTGCCGTCAACTGGTAAATTTCATGAATTTCGCAAAACCATCACAAAACATGTTTTGAAGGCTGATATACCGATTTTCTTATTTTTGACCTTGGCCTACATTTGGAGGGGAAAGTAAGAGCTGTTCGTAACTGCCCTCCCACTGGCATACTCTGAAAATGTGCCCTCCCACTGAATTGTGATGCCCACTGCCCTCCGGTATCTATGGTGTGCCCGCTCCCTCTCCTCACATCAGTTCAAGCTCCCCACTGCCCTCTCCCCACTACTAAAATTCCCCATGCCAACTAGATGCCCACTAGGCAACCCAGATCAACACAAGACCATGCAAGTAGTTAGCAGTATACTTGGAACATTGCTCCCCTCTAAGTTAGGCGCTTAATTTCTCCTCAAGTTCTATCAACCACGCCGCTTTCCCCTCCCTCTACGTATTTTCCGGTGCCCACTGTCAAAAATTTTCTCCCCGCCCACTGAAAGTAATGAAATTTCTTCCCCGCCCACATGAAATATCGATATTTTCTCCCCGCCCGCTGATTAGATTTGAAATTTGCCCGCCCGCTAAAAAACTTCGCACGAACACCTTTTTGCACGAACAGCTTAGTTGGCGGCACCTGATTACAGAGGTAGAGACGAGCTTATTTCTGCACACTTCTACAATGGATACATCCTGGGAGAAATAGCGGCCACGTTAGGACTCCGACATGTAGGGAAGACCGGTCACGACCTGCGACATACGACCTGCGTCTTTAAACTGTGATCTGCGACCTAACCCTAACCCTAACCCCTAACGCTAACTAACCCTAAGTTATGCCGTTACAATTTTTCCCTCCCTTGGCCTAACCTCCAGGGTAGAGAGCGAAGTACCGGTAAGGCTTTTTACCAGAGAAAACTTAACCCCTAACCCTACCCTAACCCCTACCCTAACCCTAACCCTAACC